>NC_138774.1:7899996-8087496 GCF_965119305.1 Pelophylax lessonae | reverse complement strand
ATATATATATATAGGCTCTAAAGGCAAGAAGGGTTTAAAGTTAATAAAAAAAAAAACACAATTCATCTTAATTAAGGGTTAGTAAGGGGCTTTTTTTTCTCTCTTTGATATATATATATATATATATATATATATATATATATATATATATATATATATATATATATATTTTTTTTTTTTTTTTTTTTTGCACATAATAATTACTTTTTGAATGAAAGGTACACAAAGAGATTTAATTTTATAAATGAATGCAGAGCAGAACCTGGGCTGTTACAGGACAGCTCAAACTTGTAGATTATACAAAAAGAACATGGTCTGCCTTTGTAATTATATAATACTTTTTATAATTTTTTAAATTTATAAAAATGTACTGTACATGTTTTACAGTTAAAAAACCTAAATACATTTACCTGCAATTTTAATTCTGTGATTTGTCTCTTTTACTAACATATTTTTACTGGCACAAAAAGAAATCTGTTTTCTTGTTGATGTATTATTATTATTAGTAGCAGTATTATGTTTATTATTGTACTTTTTTAGATTATTATTACATAAAATCAAGTTTTCTAAGTTTAATGTCTTATACACTAGCATTATTCTATTTGGCCACTAGAGGGTGATATATGCAAATATTTTCACTATGTTCTAGGAACAATGTGATCCTGTGTTCAGTTAAAGACACAGTAAACTCTTTTTTGGATTTGTACCTACAGGTAAGTCTTTAATAAGGAACAGGTACATTATTTATTTATTTCAGGTACTTATATAGTGCCATCTATTTACGCTGCACTTTACATATACATTGTACATTCACATCAGTCCCTACCCTCAAGGAGCTTACAATCTAAGGTCCCTAACTAGCATTCATACACATAATAGGGCTACTTTAGACCGTAGCCAATTAACCTACCAGCATGTCTTTGGAGTGTGGGAGGAAACCGGAGAGCCTGCAGGAAATCCACCCAGGCACCGGGAGAACATGCAAACTCCAGGCAGGTAGTGTCGTGGTTGGGATTTGAACCAATGACCCTTTTGATGTTAGGTGAATGTGCTAACCACTACACTACTGTCCTGCCCGCTACACCACTCTCCTGCCCACCGCACCACTGTGCTGCCCACTGCACCACTGTCCTGCCCACTATACCGCTGTCCTGCCCACTATACCGCTGTCCTGCCCACTATACCGCTGTCCTGCCCACTATACCGCTGTGCTACCCACTACACCACTGTGCTGCCCACTCCACCACTGTGCTGCTCACTACACCACTGTCCTGCCCACTATACCACTGTCCTGCCCATTACACCACTGTGCTACCCACTACACCACTGTGCTGCCCACTACACCACTGTGCTGCCCACTACACCACTGTCCTGCCCATTATACCACTGTGCTGCCCACTACACCACTGTGCTGCCCACTATACCACTGTGCTGCCCACTATATCACTGTGCTACCCACTATACCACTGTGCTGCCCATTACACCACTGTGCTGCCCACTACACCACTGTGCTGCCCACTACACCACTGTGCTGCCCATTACACCACTGCCCTGCCCATTACATCACTGCCCTACCTATTACACCACTGTCCTGCCCATTACACCACTGTGCTGCCCACTACACCACTGTGCTGCCCATTAAACCACTGTGCTGCCCACTACACCACTGTCCTGCCCACTACACCACTGTGCTGCCCACTACACCACTGTGCTGCCCACTAAACCACTGTGCTGCCCACTACACCACTGTCCTGCCCACTACACCACTGTCCTGCCCATTACACCACTGTCCTGCCCATTACACCACTGTCCTGCCCACTACACCACTGTGCTGCTCACTATACCACTGTCCTGCCCACTACACCACTGTCCTGCCCAGGTACAGCAAATATCTCCTAAACTTGCCAGTGACGTCACTGTTGCATGCACACTGAAAGTCAAGCAATTTTATTTTTTGTTTGTTTAATGATACAGTTTATATCACTTTAAAATGTATCCAAATGCAAATCTTTTTTATTCTTATAAACACTTTTTTTTTTGTCCCATAGCCACAACAGGAAGTGAGAAGTGAGGGAATCCTGGGGTGTCACCAGAACTAGTGTCCCCATTGGAAGATTTCTCCTTCTATTCCTGTTCTGGTGACAACTCAAAATCTGGGATTTTATTTCATTTTCTATGAGAACAGAAACAGAGGGAGGGGGGCACAGACAGCAATAAAAAATTAATCCCCCTCCACTCCATCCAAAATAAAAAAAATAAAAAAATGCCTTTAGTTATATATTAACATGCTGACAGTTCCACTTTAAAGCCATCAACGATGTTTTCCAGATCTCCACATGGAATATTTTAGCATTTTAGAAAGCAGGCAGTGGCCTGAGGGCATCAAAAACTGCGTCTCCATCCCCGTACGGCGGCTCTTCTGTCTTACTGTACATTTTCTTTGAACTTGTTACATTAACATATCAGCCGGTTCAGCTCCTGCACCCCCTATGGACCATGTTTTGGTCTGTTTATTCGGTAATAACTTTGTCAATATAAAATAATACATTTATTTTTATTTATTTATTTATTTATTTTTAACCAAACAAGGCCTTCCTTTGGTTAAATTTTATTTTTATGCGCAGACAAAATATGTAGAAAAAAAAATATTTATTTAAAAAATTTTATTTTTCTATTTGTTTTTTTTTTTTTTTTGTTTTTTTTATTAAAAGTAAACTCTTTACTGTATAATTTGTAGTTCAACATGTTTTTTTTAAATAAATCACATGTAACTGTACCAATCTAATCGTTTTCTTCAATGTTCAATGTACAAAGTATTATTCCTTGATGTTCAATGTACAAAGTATTATTCCTTGATGCTATGTTCAATATTTCTTGTATGACCATGCAGACGAGTATGTAACCCCAATAGTACCTACCTTGTTGTTTATTTGTTTATTCCTTTTGAAAACTCAATAAAAATTGAATAAAAAAAAAAAAAAGGTTTAAAATAGTTTAAAATGACACGAACATTATGATTGTGGTACAATGCATTGCCAAATAGTTACAAATGTACCCGTCCACATGGGAAGGTGGTATCCGGGGCACCCCTTTTTTGTTTGGGCGGGGGGTTTCCAGATTTCAATATTCTTCCCTCCTACAACCACAACGCCTGGGATGGGGAGAAGAGGGCCCTCGTCCTCATCAACAGTTTACCAATTGTGGACGGTTGTTATCTCCCGCCGGCTCGAAAAACCCAATACTGGAGTGATTGCCTGCAGCTGCAGATCATCCCGCTACAACCACTTCTCCGAGCCGACATACGGGTACATCAGTTTGCGGGAAGTGGTTGAAAAAATATTCAATATATTTCTTTTTTTTTTTTTCAAAATGATCTTTATTAGAATTTAACCTGTTCCTGACCGCACTCCGCCAATTTACTGCAGCAGTGTGGCTCTCCTGCGCAAACTGACGTAGTCCTATGTCGGTCGTACGCCTGCAGCTATGTGGCAAACGGGCACCACTGGCGGCGCGTTCCCGCGCCCACTAAGCAGCGGGGACTCCAATGCACGGGGCAGGCAGCTCCGATTGCTGTCTGACACCCGCGATCGATCCCCGATGAGAGAGAAGGACGGTCGGATGTTGTAAACACAACTGACCGTTCTTCTCCCTGGAAAGATCACAGAGCTCCTGTGATCCTTCTATATAGGAACACAAGTCTCTATGGTAATTTCACAAGCCACGCCCCCCACAGTTAGAATCACTCCCCTAGGCTCACATTTACTGTAACCCCTTGATCCCCCACTGTGTTAACCCATTCCCTGCCAGTGTCATTAGTACAGTAACAATGCATATTTTTAGCACTGATTACTGTAGTAATGTCAATGGTACTCCCAAAAGTGTAAAAAATGTCAGTTAGGGCTCCGATCTGTTCGCCGCAATGTCGCAGTCCCGCTAAAAATCGCAGACCGCCCCCATTACTAGAAAAAAAAAAAAAAAACAATAAAAATGACATAAATCTTTCCCCTAGTTTGTAGACTCGATAACTTTTGCGCAAACCAATCTAAATACGCTTATTGTGATTTTTTTTTACCAAAAATATGTAGCAGAAAACAAATTGGCCTAAAATGTAAAAAAAATTAGATTTTTACATTTTTTTTTTTTTTAGAAAGTTATATAGCAGAAAGTGAAAAAAATATAGTTTTTTTTTTTCAGAATTGTCGCTCTTTTTTTGTTTATAGCGCAAAAAATAAAAATCGCACAGGTGATCAAATACCACCAAAAGAAAGCTCTGTTTGTGGGGAAAAAAAAGACACTAATTGTATTTGGGTACACCGTCGAACGACCGCGCAATTGTCACTTAAAATAACACAGTGCAGTATCGCAAAAAATGTCCTGGTCATTAAGGGGGGCAAATCCTTCCGGTCCAGAAGTGGTTAAAAAATTAAAAAAATGGCGTCCCTTGATGTAAATCCATCGTCAATCACATCGCCCGCCGACCCGAAAATAAGAATAAATCAAAAACTCCTGGGAGGCCTCGCACTGAATGCCTCCTCTGCACTTTGACATTTAAGGGGCGGGGCCACCTAGCTACGTCATCAAGTGGCACCTCCCTCTTCTGACATCAGGGACTGGTGCATGCTGGGCATGTGATCTCAGAAGGGGTTGTCACATGCCCAGCAGCCCCAAAGCACACCCCCACCCCATTATGAGGGCATGTGACCTGGTATGGTTCAGGGGGGGGGGGGTGCTCGCTCTCCTCCCCCCCTTCCTGACCTGCCAGGCTGCATATCTAGATAAGGGTCTGGTATGGATTTTGGGGGGCATGCAGTTTTTTTCTTTGATTTTTTTTTTTTACCAGCAATTTTTTACTGTTTAGCTATCAGTGGGGAAGCCCATTGAAAGTTGATGACCAGTTTACACTGCAAAGCTTTGCCCAATCAGGGCGCAGAATGCACTGTGTGGCGCTCAGTGCATTGCAGAGTGTGAACACGCTTCAAATTCGGGTGTTTGGCGAATGGCTGAACAGGCAAACGTTCGGCCCGAACTCATGCCCAATCGTTCGCCCATCCCTACTAATAAACTGGTCCATAGCAGAAAAGTTAAATTGCTCTGCTCCATAGGAGGGTGTAAAGGGAGTGGGGGGGGGGGGGGAGCTGAACTGGTAAGAAGCTTTTAATCCCAGAATCAATGGGAGAAATGTTTGTAACCCACCTGTGTCCACTCATTGGTCTGCGTGTCGTAAGACTCCACCGCGTTGAGGTACGTTTGCCCGTCATATCCGCCCACAGCGTACAATCTGTCACCGAGTGCGCAGACTCCGACGGCATCTCTGGGAACGCTCAGCGGGGCCACAGTCGTCCAGTTGTCCGTTTTCGGGTCATATCTTTAATTGGAGCAAAGTTTTGTTAGGTCAGTTTTGTAAGCAATACCAGTATATGAATTAAAGTAGACTCAACGTTAAAGTTTAAAATACTATATTGTCAAAAGTATTGGGACACCTGCCTTTACACACACATGAACTTTAATGACATCCCAGTCTAATGCCTCGTACACACGCAACGATTATCGGCCGACCGATCGGCCGTCTTTTGTCCAAGTTGTGTTTTGTTGGTTGGAATGTGCCTAGACTGCACACGAAATTTCTCGGCCAACAAAAATATACTTCAGAAGTGATGTCATGTGATGGTTTACTTTCCGTGTGTTTTTTCTTCTCTGAGCATGCCCAGTCTTGCTCATCAGATTTTTGTCTGCCGAAATCTGTACTGACTGACCAAAAATCGGCCGTTGTGTTGACAGCCCAAAAAATTTTTATAGCCTGCACACTAGATTTTATTCGGCCGAAAAGTCGGTTGTCGAAAGCATCATACTAACAAGCCGAAAATCGACCGATCGGACATTGGCCGAAAATTCATGGCCAATAATCGATGCGTGTGTACGAGGCATTAGTCCGTAGGGTTCAATATTGAGTTGGCCCACCCTTTGCAGCTATAACAGCTTCAACTCCTCTGGGAAGGCCGTCCACAAGGTTTAGGAGTGTGTCTATAGGAATGTTCGACCATTCTTCCAGAAGAGCATTTGTGAGGTCCTTTTCTGGACTCTCTCCAGAGAAGGACCTCACAAATACGCTTCTGGAAGAATGGTGAAACATTCCCATAGACACACTCCTAAACCTTGTGGACGGCCTTCCCAGAAGAGTTGAAGCTGTTATATATTCCATTCAAATCAAATTGCATTCAAATCAAAATTATTCAAAATTTTAATTTTGGAAGATGGTTATATCCTTTATATTCCATTCTATTCTTTTATTTTCTATTCTGTTCTGTTTTACTCTATTATATTATATTCTATTCTTTCATTTTCTATTATATTCTTTTCTTTTCTATTCCTTTATTTTCAATTCTATTTTATTTTCTTCGGAAATTCAAATTCAATTCAAAACCAATTTGAAAACTATTCAAATTTGATTTGAAAACGACGTATTTGAATTTCGCCTGAAATTTTGTTTCATTATTTTGAAATTGTTTAAATTAGTTGAATAACAAAAATGTTGTCCAAATTTAAATTTGAAACTAAATGAACTGCACATGTCTACTCCTTGTTGAATGGGCTTCCAGTGGCGACTACAAGTGATCGTTTCAACCCACATTACACAGGTGCGGTTCACTGTTGTTACCATCGGGAAACCCACCCTGAGAAATACGATGCTGCCATCCCCGGAGAACATGTAGGCAAGAAGTGTATTTAAGGCCCTGGCTCCCAAGTTTTGGCGAGTGGACAGGGTAGGGATAGGAATCCTGTCTGTGAGGGACAGCATAAGTACTACGGAAAGGTTCCTGATGAGGAGGGTAAGGGTAGGGCCTTATCACTTCTGGACTGACTCCCGATTGGGACCAGATGACCAGGCAGCAGTTTGCCCCCTCTCAACAGACGCTGTCAGTCCGGCTGTAATCTACTTTGACTCGCTACTGAACCGTGAGTGCGCCCAGCTTCTATGGTTTCCTGGGTCATTGGGGAAGCTATCCTATTGGATGCTGGGTGACAGTCCCATTAGGCTTGTTGTGAACTGTTGTTGGATCCTTTCAATACTGTTCAATTCTATTGCACTTGCCCTCTTGGGTCAGGCAGAGCCTATTTAAGGCCCTGGCTCCCAAGTTTTGGCGTGCTTTGATGAGTGGACAGGGTAGGGATAGATATCCTGTCTGTGAGGGACAGTATCAGTACTAGGGAAAGGTTCCTGATGAGGAGGGTAAGCGTAGGGCCTAATCACTTCTGGACTGACTCCTGATTGGGACCAGATGGCCAGGCAGCATTCTGCCCCCTCTCAACAGAGGCTGTTAGTCTGGCTGGAATCTACTTTGTCTCGCTACTGAACCGTGAGTGTGCCCAGCTGGGTGGCTGTCCCATCAGGCTTGTTGTGAACTGTTGCGGCATCCCTTCAATACTGTTTAATTCTATTGCACTTGCCCTCTTGGGTCAGACAGAGCCTATTTAAGGCCCTGGCTCCCAAGTTTTGGATAGTTTGCGGGGTAGGGATGGGTACCCCATCTGTGAGAGACAGTATCAGTACTAGGGAAAGGTTCTTGATGAGGAGGGTAAGCGTAGGGCCTAATCACTTCTGGACAGACTCCCAATTGGGACCAGATAGCCAGGCAGCATTCCGCCCCCTCTCAACAGATGCTGTCAGTCCGGCTGGAATCTACTTTGTTTCGCTGCTGAACCGTGAGTGCGCCCAGCTTCTATGGTTTCCTGGGTCATTGGGGAAGCTATCCTATTGGATGCTTGGTGGCTGTCCCATCAGGCTTGTTGTGAACAGTTGCTGCATCCTTTCAATACTGTTCAATTCTATTGCACTTTCCCTCTTGGGTCAGGCAGAGCCTATTTAAGGCCCTGGCTCCCAAGTTTTGGCGCGCTTTGGTGAGTGGACAGGGTAGGGATAGGTATCCTGTCTGTGAGGGACAGTATCAGTACTAGGGAAAGGTTCCTGATGAGGAGGGTAAGCGTAGGGCCTAATCACTTCTGGACTGACTCCTGATTGGGACCAGGTGGCCAGGCAGCATTCTGCCCCCTCTCAGCGGACGCTGTCAGTCCGGCTGGAATCAACTTTGTCTCGCTACTGAACCGTGAGGGTGCCCAGCTGGGTGGCTGTCCCATCAGGCTTGTTGTGAACTGTTACTGCATCCTTTCAATAATGTTCAATTCTATTGCACCTGCCCGTGTGAATTATTGTCTCTGCTCCACACATCAACCTGCCTACAATCACCCAACCATGGAAGGGATGAAAATCAGATGTTCCAAACCTTCCACTATCAAAAACAAAAAATAAATAATCTCCTTCGATTTCTGCTTTGATGACCATGCAAGACATGAGGTGGGATCTGCTCCAGTGGTGGCCACAATGAAAAATTGAGGAGCCAAAAGATTTTGGTTGTAGTTGGGCCTTAAATAATGCTTCTGTTTGATGATGATGAAGATGACAATTGTTGTTGATGATGATGATGGTAATGATGACTACTTTACAAAAAGTTTACAGTTTGGTAAACTCTCCATCTCACCCACCACATCAGTAAATAAGAAAGAGATCTCTCCATTTTCTCACCTCTCCACACAATCTGATAGGCGGGAACAATGGTTGGATGCCGGGGCATCGTGTCCTCCAATGGCGTAGAGAAATCCATTGTATGTGGCCACTCCTACACCTCCCCTCCTCTTGGACATCGGGGCGCACATACTCCACTTGTTTGTGTGTGGATCAAAGCACTCCATGGACTTAAGACAAGAACTGCCGTCCCTGCCGCCCACCGCATACAGCCTGAAGGATGAAATCAATATACATGTGTTAGTCTTATAGATCAGAAAAGATGGACAACCTTTAGTCATAGGAAGACAACATACTGGATTAGTGGTGATAGTTCCCCAGGGGTCTACTGGATTAGTGGTTATAGTTCCCCAGGGGTCTACTGGATTAGTGGTTATAGTTCCCCAGGGGTCTACTGGATTAGTGGTGATAGTTCCCCAGGGGTCTACTGGATTAGTGGTGATAGTTACCCAGGGGTCTACTGGATTAGTGGTGATAGTTACCCAGGGGTCTACTGGATTAGTGGTTATAGTTCCCCAGGGGTCTACTGGATTAGTGGTGATAGTTACCCAGGGGTTTACTGGATTAGTGGTGATAGTTACCCAGGGGTCTACTGGATTAGTGGTGATAGTTCCCCAGGCGTCTACTGGATTAGTGGTGATAGTTACCCAGGGGTCTACTGGATTAGTGGTTATAGTTCCCCAGAAGTCTACTGGATTAGTGGTTATTGTTCCCCAGGGATCCACTGGATCAGTGGTTATAGTTCCCCAGGGGTCTACTGGATTAGTGGGTATAGTTCCCCAGGAGTCTACTGGATTAGTGGGTATAGTTCCCCAGGAGTCTACTGGATCAGTGGTTATAGTTCCCCAGGAGTCTACTGGATCAGTGGTACTGGATTAGTGGGTATAGTTCCCCAGGAGTCTACTGGATCAGTGGTTATAGTTCCCCAGGGGTCTACTGGATTAGTGGTTATAGTTCCCCAGGGGTCTACTGGATCAGTGGTTATAGTTACCCAGGGGTCTACTGGATTAGTGGTTATAGTTCCCCAGGAGTCTACTGGATTAGTGGGTATAGTTCCCCAGGAGTCTACTGGATTAGTGGTTATAGTTCCCCAGGGGTCTACTGGATCAGTGGTTATAGTTCCCCAGGGGTCTACTGGATTAGTGGTTATAGTTCCCCAGGGGTCTACTGGATCAGTGGTTATAGTTCCCCAGGGGTCTACTGGATTAGTGGTTATAGTTCCCCAGGGGTCTACTGGATCAGTGGTTATAGTTCCCCAGGGGTCTACTGGATTAGTGGTTATAGTTCCCCAGGAGTCTACTGGATCAGTGGGTATAGTTCCCAAGGAGTCTACTGGATTAGTGGGTATAGTTCCCCAGGAGTCTACTGGATCAGTGGTTATAGTTCCCCAGGAGTCTACTGGATCAGTGGTACTGGATTAGTGGGTATAGTTCCCCAGGGGTCTACTGGATTAGTGGTTATAGTTCCCCAGGGGTCTACTGGATCAGTGGTTATAGTTCCCCATGGGGTCTACTGGATTAGTGGTTATAGTTCCCCAGGAGTCTACTGGATCAGTGGGTATAGTTCCCCAGGAGTCTACTGGATTAGTGGGTATAGTTCCCCAGGAGTCTACTGGATCAGTGGTTATAGTTCCCCAGGAGTCTACTGGATCAGTGGTACTGGATTAGTGGGTATAGTTCCCCAGGAGTCTACTGGATCAGTGGTTATAGTTCCCCAGGGGTCTACTAGATTAGTGGTTATAGTTCCCCAGGGGTCTACTGGATCAGTGGTTATAGTTCCCCAGGGGTCTACTGGATTAGTGGGTATAGTTACCCAGGAGTCTACTGGATCAGTGGTTATAGTCTGATCACCCACTGTCTCAACCCCTTCACTGCCAGTGTCATTATTACAGTAACAGTGCATATTTTTAGCACTGATTACTGTAGTAATGTCACTGGTCCCCCCAAAAGTGTCAAAAATGTCAGTTGGGGGTCCGATCTGTCCACCGCAAAGTCGCAGTCCCACTAAAAATTGCAGATCGCCGCCATCACTAGTAAAAAAATAAAAATAAAATAAAAAATGAAATAAATCTTTCCCCTAGTTTGTAGACGTGATAACTTTTGACCAAAAAAATTAATATACATTGATTGTGATTTTTTTTTTTTTACCAAAAAAATGTAGCAGAATACAAATTGGCCTAAAATAATGAAAAAATTTGATTTTTACATATTTTTGGGGGGAATGTTATATAGCAGAATGTTAAAAATATTGTTGTTTTTTTTTCAGAATTGTCGCTCTTTTTTTGTTTATAGCGCAAAAAATAAAAATCGCAGAAGTGATCAAATGGCACCAAAAGAAAGCTCAATTTATGGGGAAAAAAAGGACATCAATTTGATTTGGGTACAGCGTCGCACGACCGCGCAATTGTCAGTTAAAATAACTCACAAAAAATGGTCTGGTCATTAACCACTTGCCGCCTGCCCACCATCAAATGACGGCAGAGCGGTGCCGCTCTTGTTCTGGGACGCTCCACCTTTCCTTTTCAATCTGCAGCTGTTGTATCAATTTCATAATTATCTATCAGCTGTGGCAGCTGCAGAGCTCTTATGAGGAAATCTGCTGGGCCTGCGTCCCTTTAGACGTGTTCCTATTAGGATTATCTCACCAAAAATGAAATTTTTGTTGCAGGGGATGCCAGAAATCTGACTTGTATCTTAGTGCAGACTTCTGGGAAAATTGGTGAGCCAATCACACAAGCAGGAAATGATGTTTCTGGGGGTGTGGTCAGTATACATTCTGTGTACAGAACAGCTCCTGGCGGCCATATTGTATTGCATTTTCAGAAAATTACAACAGCTGCAGATTGAAAAGGAAAGGTCATTTTTAATAACATTCAATCATGCTGATTTTTTTCCCCTACAAAAGTGGAGTTACCCTTTAAAAATGCAAATCACAGCAAAATCGCAGGAAAAATGCACTACATGCAGCTTCTCCATTGAAGTCTATTGAACCAAAAAAGCAGGAAAAAAGCACTGTTTTCCGCTTAAAAAAGTCCCCCGGCCCGTCCCTAAAAATGCAGAGGCACAAAAAATGCATTGATGTGAACGTGTTCCATAGGAACTCACAGGGCTATTTTTTAGAAGGAACGTAGGGGAACGCAGTTCCGGCACCTCCAAAACTAATTGTATGTAATGGCAAGGGGTGCTGGGGTATGCTGGAGGGTCTATTGATGCTGGCTCTAGGAGAGAGGAGATCTATTTTTGTGGAGGAATGGGGGTCTATTGTTGCTGGGAGGTCTTCTGTTGCTCGTAGGGGATCTATTGTTGCTAGGAATGGGTCTTATGTTGCTAGGGGGGGGTCAATAGTTGCTGGGAGGAATCTACTGTTGAGGGAAGGGTCTTTGTTGCTGGCTACTGGGGAATATATTGTTGCTGGAGGAGATCTATTTTTGTTGGGGGGGGGTATATTGTTGCTGGGGAGGTCTATTGTTGCTGCCAGGGGAATCTATTTTTGCTGGGGAGGTCTATTGTTGCTGCCAGGGGAATCTATTTTTGCTGGGGAGGTCTATTGTTGCTGCCAGGGGAATCTATTTTTGCTGGGGAGGTCTATTGTTGCTGCCAGGGGAATCTATTTTTGCTGGGGAGGTCTATTGTTGCTGCTGGGGGATCGATTGTTCCTGGTGGTGGGTCTGTTGCAGAGGGGTCAATGGTTGCTGGGAGGGATCTACTTTTGAGGGAGGATTCTAATGTTGCTGCCTGCCGGAGGGTCTATTGATGCTAGCTGCTGGGAGTTCATTGTTATTGGGGTGGATCTATTGTCACAGGGGTGTCCATTGTTGTTAGATCTCTTTTATTGCCTTTCTTGTTATCATTAAAAAATTCCAAATTATACTTGGTTCTTTATTCGCTAAAAAGGGTGGTACTGGGAGGTGGGTTAGGGGTGGAACCAAGAAGCGTTGCTCGGAGGTGGGTAGGGGGGAGGAGTCAACGGGTGACTCGGAAGGGAAGAGTTCCTGCACCTATTCTCTGAGAAAAAAAGCCCTGGGAACTCATGTTAAAAAATTGTCCTTCATTTCTGCAAAAAGCATGAAAAAAACGCATTGGCGTGAATGGAGCCTAACAATGTTCCCAGTGCGCAGACACTCAGCCTAATCCGTGCCAGATTTCCACGCATTTGCTGAGATGTCAGGATCCGTGCACCGCGTGCCAAGACCGGCCCTCCTATTTTTAGGGATTTCCTGAATAAAAAGTGATAAAGCGATAGCGATGGGTTAATGGCGAGTTTATATCGCCGGAATAAACAGCTTGTGATTGAGGGAACCGTTCAGCAGCTGCATAAATAATCAGCCGGGAGAGACGGCGGAGCTGAATGGCGATGTTGGAGGAGTCATTAATGGCGCAGCTGCATCCTTACACAAAGGGCACATGAAAGAAATGATATTCTGCTGCAATTAAGAAAAAGAGGTTAGAAAAAAAAAATCTGCTGCAGTCGCAATTCAGGAAAAGTGCTTAGTGCGAAAACGCCACGGAATATATTAAATGCCCTCCAATTACTTCATGGATTTAAAGGGCCGCGTAACCTAAAATACAAGTTATCTTTATATACAGCATCTTCAAAAAGTATTCATAATCCTTTGAAATTTTCAATATTTTGTCATTTTACAACCAAAAATGTAAATGTATTTTATTGGGATTTTATGTGATAGACCGACACAAAGTGGCCATAATTGTGAAGTGGAAGGAAAATGATAAACGATACAAATAAATCTGTGAAAAGTGTGGCTGCATTTGTATTCACCCCCCCCCCCCCCCCCCCGCCCGGAGTCAATACTTTGTAGAACCGCCTTTCCCTGCAATTACAGCTGCAAGTCTTTTTGGGGATGTCTCTACCAGCTTTGCACATCTAGAGAGGACATTTCTGCCCATTCTTCTTTGCAAAATATCTCAAGCTCTGTCAGATCGGATGGAGAGCGTCTGTGAACAGCAATTTTCAAGTCTTGCCACAGATTCTCAATGTGATTTAGGTCTGGACTGTGACTGGGACATTCTAACACATGAATATGCTTTGATATAAACCATTCCATTGTAGCTCTGGCTGGATGTTTTCGGGTCGTTGTCCTGCTGGAAGGGGAACCTCCGCCCCAGTCTCAAGTCTTTTGCAGACTCTAACAGGTTTTCTTCTAAGATTGGCCTGTATTTGGCTCCATCCATCTTCCCATCAACTCTGACCAGCTTCCCTGTCCCTGCTGAAGAAAAGCATCCCCACACCATGATGCTGCCACCACCATGTTTCACAGTGGGGATGGTGTGTTCAGGGTGATGTGCAGTGTTAGTTTTCCCCCACACATAGCGTTTTGCTTTTAGACCAAAAAGTTAAATTTTGGTCTCATCTGAGCAGAGCTCCTTCTTCCACATGTTTGCTGTGTCCCCCACATGGCTTCTCCCAAACTGTAAACAGAAATGTAAAGCAGGGTTAGGTTATAAACAAATCTCCCAAGCTTTGAAGATCTCAGTGCGCTGTTCAATCCATCATGGGAAAATTGAAAGAGTATGGCACAACTGCAACCCTACCAAGACATGGCCGTCCACCTAAACTGACCGGCCAGGCAAGGAGGGCATTTATCAGAGAAGCAGCCAAGAGGCCCATGGGAACTCTGGAGGAGCTGCAGAGATCCACAGCTCAGGTGGGAGAATCTGTCCACAGGACAACTATTAGTCGTGCGCTCCACAAATCTGCCCTTTATGGAAGAGTGAGAAGAAGAAAGCCATTGGTGGAAGAAAGCCATAAGAAGTCCCATTTGCAGTTTGGGAGAAGCCATGTGGGGGACACAGCAAACATGTGGAAGAAGGAGCTCAACTATTTGGCCTAAAAGAAAAAGGCTATGTGTGGGGGAAAACTAACACTGCCCATCACCCTGAACACACCATCCCCACTGTGAAACATGGTGGTAGCAGCTTCATGGTGTGGGGATTTTTTTCTTCTGCAGGGACAGGGAAGCTGGTCAGAGTTGATGGGAAGATAGATGGAGACAAATACAGGGCAATCCTAGAAGAAAACCTGATAGAGTCTGCAAAAGACTTGAGACTGGGGCGGAGGTTCACCTTCCAGCAGGACAACGACCCGAAACATCCAGCCAGAGCTACAATGGAATGGTTTACATCAAAGCATATTCATCATGTGTTAGAATGGCCCAGTCACAGTCCAGACCTACAGTCAGGTCCATAAATATTGGGACATCGACACAATTCTAATCTTTTTGGCTCTATACACCACCACAATGGGTTTGAAATGAAACAAACAAGATGTGCTTTAACTGCAGACTTTCAGCTTTAATTTGAGGGTATTTACATCCAAATCAGGTGAACGGTGTAGGAATTACAACAGTTTGTATATGTACCTCCCACTTTTTAAGGGACCAAAAGTAATGGGACAGATTA
Organism: Pelophylax lessonae; assembly: GCF_965119305.1. Lineage (NCBI taxonomy): Eukaryota > Metazoa > Chordata > Amphibia > Anura > Ranidae > Pelophylax > Pelophylax lessonae. Next base: position 8,072,502 of record NC_138774.1, on the reverse strand, counting down.
ACAATCATAAATCAAACTTTCACTTTTGAATACTTAATTGGCTGCTCAGCTGTTCCATGGCCAGGTGTGTGTTATTCCCTCATTATCCCATTTACAAGGAGCAGATAAAAGGTCCAGAGTTCATTTCAGGTGTGCTATTTACATTTGGAATCTGTTGCTGTCAACTCTCAATATGAGACGCAAAGAGCTGTCACTATCAGTGAAGCAAGCCATCATTAGGCTGAAAAAACAAAACAAACCCATCAGAGAGATAGCAAAAACATTTGGTGTGGCCAAATCAACTGTTTGGAACATCCTTAAAAAGAAAGAACGCACCGGTGAGCTCAGCGACACCAAAAGACCCGGAAGACCACGGAAAACAACTGTGGTGGATGACCAAATAATTATTTCGCTGGTGAAGAAAACACCCTTCACAACAGTTGGCCAGATCAGGATCACTCTCCAGGAGGTAGGTGTATGTGTGTCAGATCAGGAACACTCTCCAGGAGGTAGGTGTATGTGTGTCAAAGTCAGCAATCAAGAGAAGACTTCACCAGAGTGAATACAGAGGGTTCACCACAAGATGTAAACCATTGGTGAGCCTCAAAAACAGGAAGGCCAGATTAGAGTTTGCCAAACAACATCTAAAAAAGCCTTCACAGTTCTGGAACAACATCCTATGGACAGATGAGACCAAGATCAACTTGTACCAGAGTGATGGGAAGAGAAGAGTATGGAGAAGGAAAGGAACTGCTCATGATCCAAAGCATACCACCTCATCAGTGAAGCATGGTGGTGGTAGTGTCATGGCATGGGCATGTATGGCTGCCAATAGAACTAATTCTCTTGTATTTATTGATGATGTGACTGCTGACAAAAGCAGCAAGATGAATTCTGAAGTGTTTCGGGCAATATTATCTGCTCATATTCAGCCAAATGCTTCAGAACTCATTGGACGGCGCTTCACAGTGCAGATGGACAATGACCCGAAGCATACTGCGAAAGCAACCAAAGAGTTTTTTTTAAGGGAAAGAAGTGGAATGTTATGCAATGGCCAAGTCAATCACCTGACCTGAATCCGATTGAGCATGGATTTCACTTGCTGAAGACAAAACTGAAGGGAAAATGCCCCAAGAACAAGCAGGAACTGAAGACAGTTGCAGTAGAGGCCTGGCAGAGCATCACCAGGGATGAAACCCAGCGTCTGGTGATGTCTATGCCTTCCAGACTTCAGGCTGTAATTGACTGCAAAGGATTTGCAACCAAGTATTAAAAAGTGAAAGTTTGATTTATGATTGTTAATCTGTCCCATTACTTTTGGTCCCTTAAAAAGTGGGAGGCACATATACAAACTGTTGTAATTCCTACACCGTTCACCTGATTTGGATGTAAATACCCTCAAATTAAAGCTGAAAGTCTGCAGTTAAAGCACATCTTGTTTTGTTTCATTTCAAATCCATTGTGGTGATGTATAGAGCCAAAAATATTAGAATTGTGTTCATGTCCCAATATTTATGGACCTGACTGTAAATCACATTGAGATTCTGTGACAAGACTTGAAAATTGCTGCTCACAGACGCTCTCCATCCAATCTGACAGAGATGAGATATTTTACAATGAAAAATGGACAAAAATGTCCTCTCTAGATGTGCAAAGCTGGTAGAGACATCCCCAGAGAGAATTGCAGCTGTAATTGCAGGGAAAGGCGGTTCTACAAAGTATTGACTCCGGGGGGTGAATACAAATGCAGCCACACTTTTCACAGATTTATTTGTATCATTTATCATTTTCCTTCCACTTCACAATTATGGCCACTTTGTGTCGGTCTCTCACATAAAATCCCAATTAAATACAATTTACGTTTTTGGTTGTTACATGACAAAATGTGGGAAGATTTTAAGGGGTGTGAATACTTTTTCAAGGCACTGTAAGGGCTCTTTCACACGGGCGATCCGATCAGATCCGCCTGTCAGTTTTTTAGGCGGATCTGATCGGATCCTCCATGCAGCTCTATGGGGCAGCGGTTGTCAGCAGAGACACTTCCGCTGACACCCGCTGCCATCCGTATCCGATCCTGTGCGTGAAATCTGGACTGATGGAAACCCTATTTTTCCATCCGTTCAGTAATCGGATCGGATCTGATGAGAGCGGACAGGCGGTCCGCTCTCATCCGATCCCCCATAGAGGGCAGCGGGGGGCTGAGACACCTCCCTCTCCACTCTGCAAGCGGAGACGGAGCTGTCATCCGCCGGCTCAGCGGGGATCGCAGATCGATCCCTGCTGACCAACACGGATCCGCCTACGGAGGCGGACCGTGTGAAAGAGCCCTAAATCATTCTGCATTCGGAGACAATAATTCTATATTATCAGGCAAAGGTGAACTGCCAATTATAAAACAGGAGATGATCTCGGATCAATCACTAGTAGATTGATAGAAAGGTGAAAGCACTACCAGGCTGTATACATTGTGTATATAGTTTATTTTATTCTTCGTATTATATAAGATTGGAGTTGAGTGAAATTGGGAACTGTCATTTACCCAGACTTTTGGTGGAGTCAATGAGAAATTCTGAAATGAAAGGGTAAAAAAAAAAAAAAACCTGAAAAGTTACTTACTGACCCTTTTTGTACTCTAAGAACTATGTAATCATACAGGTGGAAGGGGGGGGGGGTGGTTTGGATGAACTTTGAAAGTTTCTTTTAGGCCCCTTTCACACGGGGGGGGGGGGGCCTCCGATAACTCAGAGGGGATCGCTCCGTTGATCCCCGCAGAGCAGGGGGATGACGGGTCTGCCTCTGCTCACTGTACAGAGATGGACCTGTCAGAGTCCCGCTTTCCTCTATGAGAGATCGGATAAAAACGAACAGCATGTCTGTTTATATCCGATCCGATCCGACCCTCGGGATGGATGGCGAACGTATCACTATCCGTCTGTTTTCAGCGGATCTCGTCTGTTCAGATGCCAGGTGGGTCTCAGCAGACACATGTCCACTGATATTATTATAATAATATCCGCCTCCCCATAGAGGACAATGGGTCCAGGTTTGCCTGAAAAATGGATAGGTGAACCTAATCGCTCCGATCGTGTGAAAGGGTTCTTAATGGTTAAAGGGGACTTAATACAAAAGAGAAACACATTACAAGTCCCTGCGCAGGGGACTTAATGGAGTTCAAAGTTCTCCTGAGGGTTATATAGGCTTTTTTTTAACCACTTCTGGAACGGAAGGATTTGCCCCCCCCCCCCCCCGTTAATGACCAGGCCATTTTTTTGCCATTCGGCACTGCGTTACTTTAACGGACAATTGCGCGGGCATGCGACGCTGTACCCAAATAAAATGGATATCCTTTTTTTTCCCACAAATAGAGCTTTCTTTTGGTGGTATTTTTCTGCACTATAAACAAAAAAAGCGACAAAAAAAAAAAAAAGAGAGAGACAATTCTGAAAAAAATATATATATTTTTCACATTCTGCTATATAACATCCCCCCCCCCCCCCAAAAAAAAAAAAAATCTAATTTTTTTTAATCATTTTAGGCCAATTTGTATGCTGCTACATATTTTTGGCAAAAAAAAAAAAAAAAATCACAATAAGCGTATTTTGATTGGTTTGCGCAAAAGTTATCGCATCTACAAACTACGGGAAAGATTTATGTCATTTTTATTTACAAAGTAACAAGGTTTATAAACATTGAACAGATGGGAGATAGAGAGATACAAAGTAACATTGTTTATAAACATTGATCAGGCGGGAGATAAATACAAAGTAACATTGTTTATAAACATTGATCAGACGGGAGATAAATACAAAGTAACATTGTTTATAAACATTGATCAGGCGGGAGATAAATACAAAGTAACATTGTTTATAAACATTGATCAGACGGAAGATACAAAGTAACATTGTTTATAAACATTGATCAGGCGGGAGATAGAGAGATACAAAGTAACATTGTTTATAAACAATGATCAGATGTGAGATAGAGAGATACAAAGTAACATTGTTTATAAACATTGATCAGATGGAAGATACAAAGTAACAATGTTTATAAACATTGATCAGACGGAAGATACAAAGTAACATTGTTTATAAACATTGATCAGGTGGGAGATAGAGAGATACAAAGTAACATTGTTTATAAACATTGCTCAGATGGGAGATAGAGAGATACAAAGTAACATTGTTTATAAACATTGATCAGACGGAAGATACTAAGTAACATTGTTTATAAGCATTGCTCAGATGGGAGATAGAGAGATACAAAGTAACATTGTTTATAAACATTGATCAGACGGAAGATACTAAGTAACATTGTTTATAAACATTGCTCAGATGTGAGATAGAGAGATACAAAGTAACATTTGTATCTCTCTATCTAGAGCCAACCAATCATTTTTCCAGACTAATGTCTAGTACACCCGATGAAAAACGTAGATGAAAAATACTGCTTTCGCAGCGATCGTACAATAATCTGATCATTAGTACACAGCTTTCGGGAGCTGATCATGACAGTTCATTCGAAAATATCCGAAGGGACAAGCATTACAATTTTTCTTGTACAATAAAAGAAAGATTTTTGTGTAATTAGTATGGTATTTTTACGAAAAAAAATAAAAGTAAATCATATGACCAGAACCACGCATGCATTTGGGAAAAAAATACACTTGAATGAAATAAAAAAAATATATATTTATATATATATATATATATATATATATATATATATATATATATATATATATTTAAATATAACCCAATTTAAAAAAAAAATAAGAAAGATGAGTAAAAAGCTACCCAACATGTCATGCTTTGAAACTGTACACACTGGTGGAATGGCGGCAAACTACGGTACCTAAAAATCGTGACGCTTTAACCACTTCCGGACCGCCCGCCGCAGTTATACATTGCTTCCTCCCAAGGGCAAGCTGGCCCCCACTCCACTCTATGGCCTTGGAGGAACGGAGCGACGTCATACGTCGCTTCCTCCCAACGGCCTTAAAGGGCCCATTTTTTTCATGATGAGAAAAAAAAATTTCATTTTTTTCTTTTTTTTTTCTTTTTTAGTGTAGATGTGAGGTGTGAGGTCTAGACCTCCTCTGTAACTTTAACCACTTCCGCCCCGCCTAACGTAGATTTACTGCGGCACTCAGCCGCTTACAGGCAAAGCGACGTAGACCTACGTCGCTCGCCCACGAGACTGTAGGGGGTGAGCGCGCACCGCCGGCGGCACGCTCCCGCTTTTTCCCTGGGGAGCCAGCGTGTGTGACCGGCGGCTCCGATGGCCGCCTGCCACTCGCGATCTCCCGCAGGAGAGGGAGAAAGACAGACGACTGATGTAAACACAACCGTCTGTCATTCTCACTGAAGTAAGCACAGAGGCTATGTGATCCTGCTATATAGGATTGCATATCTCTGTGGTTACTTCACTAGCCACGCCCCCTGATAGTTAGAATCAAGCCCCTAGGGACACACTTAACCCCCCGATCACAAATAAAGTTAACCCCTTCCCTGCCTGTGTTATTTTTACAGTGACAGTGCATATTTATAGCACTGATTACTGTAGTAATGTCACTGGTACCCCCAAAAGTGTCAAAAATGTCAGTCAGGGGTCCGATCTGTCCGCCGCAATGTCGCAGTCCCGTAAAAAAAAAAAAATCACAGATCGCTGCCATTACTCGTTAAAAAAAAAAACAATAAAAATTACATAAATCTTTACCATAGTTAGTAAACGCAATAACTTTTGCGCAAACCAATCAAAATACGCTTATTGTGATTTTTTTAACCAAACATATGTAGCATAAAACAAATTGGCTGAAAATGTTAAAACATTTTGATTTTTACATTTTTTTTGGGGAATTTCATATAAAAAAATTTCAAAAATATTGTTATTTTTGCAAAATTGACGCTCTTTTTTTGTTTATAGCGCATGATCAAAAAATCGCACAGGTGATCAAATACCACCAAAAGAAAGCTCTGTTTGTGGGGAAAAAAGGATGTCAAATTCATTTAGGTACAGCGTCGCACAACCGCGCAATTGTCCGTTAAAGTCACGCAGTGCCGAATCACAAAATAGGCCCTGGTCGGAATAGGGGTAAAATCTTCCGGGGCTTAAGTGGTTAAAAAAAAAAAAACAATAAAAATGGCATAAATCTTTACCATAGTTAGTAAACACAATAACTTTTGCGCAAACCAATCAAAATACGCTTATTGCGATTTTTTTTTACCAAAAATATGTAGCAAAAAACAAATTGGCCTAAAATGTTAAAAAATTTTGATTTTTACATTTTTTTTGAGAATTTCATATAAAAAAATGTGAAAAATATTGTTATTTTTTCAAAATTGTCTTTTTTTTTTGTATATAGCGCAAAAAATTAAAATCGCACAGGTGATCAAATACCACAAAAAGAAAGCTCTGTTTGTGGGGAAAAAAAGGACCTCAATCTTATTTGGGTACAGCGCTGCACAACCGCGCAATTATCCGTTAAAATCACGCAGTGCCGAATCGCAAAATAGGGCCTGGTCATTGAGCAGCCAAATCCTCCGGGGCTTAAGTGGTTAAACTTGTAGAAATTTTTAAAGAGTCACCTATGGAGATTTTTAAGCACCAATGTTTGTCGCCATTCCACGATCATGCGCAATTTTGAAGCATGACATGTTGGGTATCTTTTTACTCGGTGTAACATCATCTTTCACATTATAGAAAAAAAAACTAGGGTAACTTTACGGTTTCGTTTTTTTTTTTAAATGCAGTGAAATGTATTTTTTCCAAAAAAATTGCGTTTGAAAGACTGCTGCGCAAATACCCCGTGGCAATGACCACCAGACTCTCCAGAGTCTTTGCTAAAAAAAATAAATAAAAAAAATATATATACTGTATATATATATATATATATATATATATGTATATATATAAAAATTATGTTTGGGGGTTCTAAGTCATTTTCTAGCAAAAAAAAATACTGATTTTAACCTGTAAACAACAAGAGTCAGGAATAGGTCTGGTCCGTAAGTGGTTAAACTTTATTACAGGTTACCCGTTAAGAGTTACAGAGGAGGTCTGGTGATAGAATTATTGCTCTCGCTCTAACATTTGCGGCGATACCTCACATGTGTGGTGCGAGAAAACGTTTACATATGTGGGTGACCTACATATGCATGTGAGCATGGGGGGATGGGGGCGCTATTACATTTTTTTTATCATTATTACGTTTTTGTTCTTTTTACACTGTCCCTTTAAAAAAAAAAAAAAAAAAAAGTTTTATCACTTTTATTGCTATCGCAAGAAATGTAAACATCCCGTGCGATAACAAAGCATGACAGGTCATCTTTATGGAGAGATCTGGAGTTTATAGGGACCTCTACAATGGAAAACATTAGAAGAAAAAAACATTGATTTAAGTGCCGGTTCACACATATGCGATGTCTGTGCGTTGCGAATTCAGCCGTACAGATTGTATGGTTGAATTTGCATCGCATTCGGACCAAAGTCGCACAGCACCCTTTTTTTGGTCCGTATCAGAATCGGATCGCATGGGTGTCCGATTCCTGTCCGAATTGACAGTTCGCACTGCGATATGCAAACTGATCTAGGGGTATCATTAACTTTGTATTGACGCTCCCAGCGATTTGCATATGGCAGTGTGAACTGCCTATAAGTCGAGTGCGATGTGGGAACCCGCAGCGGACTCGCAGGGTTCCCACATCACATATGTGTGAACTGGCACTAAAGCTTTTAAAAAAAAAAAAAATGGCATTGGACCGGAACCATAAGTGACGTCATGGTGTCGCTCTAGTCCTCCTAGACCATAGAGTTTAGCTGAGGCCTTCTGTCCTCAGATAATCTCTGTGGTCAGTTGCTGCAACCCACCGGATCGGTTCCTGAACTCAGCAATCATCCAGGAGGACGTCATTTGTGACGAAACACGTCGGGTCACAATGTGCTGACGTGACCGCGTGCCATGCCGGAAGGACGAGTGGAGCGGATAGAGCGGGCCGGCTTTCTTTTACATGCAATTATCATTTGGTTTACTGCCTTTTTTACCTGGATGTTTGTACGTTTTATTCTCTCTACCACTAATAAAGTGCTAAATGTTTTCACACTATGGTGGATTATTATTGTTTCTTCCATGGCGAGGTAACATTCATAGCCACTCGTGTTGGAACTGCAGTGTGTTAAGGACTAGGATCTCAAGTCTGTACCTTTATTCAGAGGCTCTTGTGGTGCCCGATTTAAACCTTTATGGTCAAATCTTCTGGTAAGGAGCCAACTATCTTTGGGTGACGGATTCACGAGTGGTGGTGATAAATAATTTCTTCACTGACGATCTTTGTGGACACTTCATATTTTTTCACAGCATTTTTTTCCCAATAATTTTTCACTTAATTTTCCTATATTTTTTATATAAACTTTACTAATTATTTTTTAATAATATATATATATTTGTTGAATAATCTAATTATCAAGTGTTTCACCCATTTTTTTCTTCACTTAATTAACCACTTTAAGACCGGAAGATTTGACCCCCTTCCTGACCAGGCCCTATTTTGCGATTCGGCACTGCCTTAGTTTAACGGACAATTGCGCGGTCGCCCGACAATGTACCCAAAAAAAATCGACGTACTTTTTTTTCCCACAAATAGAGCTTTCTTTTGGTGGTATTTGATCATCTGTGCGATTTTTAATTTTTGCGCTATAAACAAAAAAAGAGCGACAATTTGAAAAAAAAAAAAAAAAACCAATATTTTTCATTAAAAAATCACATTTTATTTTACATTTTAGGCCAATTTGTTTTCTGCTACATATTTTTGGTAAAAAAAATCACAATAAGCGTATTTTGATTGTTTTGCGCAAAAGTTATCGCGTTTACTAACTACGGGAAAGATTTATGTAATTTTTATTGCTTATTATTTTTTACTAGTAATGGCGGTGATCTGCGATTTTTTGCGGGACTGCGACATTGCGGCGGACAGATCGGACCCCTAACTGACATTTTTGACACTTTTGGGGGGACCAGTGACATTACTACAGTAATCAGTGCTAAAAATATGCACTGTTACTGTAATAATGACACTGGCAGGGAATGGGTTAACCCTACGGGTGATCAAAGGGTTAAATGTATGCCTCATGCTTACTGATGTGTGTGGGGGGAGGGGGTTCTGTAACACAGACAGAGATCGCAGGTTCAGCTATGCTGAATCCTGTGATCTCCTCCTGTCTGTCACTGAGAAGATCCGCCTGCTTTGTTTACATAAGCAGGCGGGTCTTCTCACACTTTCCCCGATGATCAGGGAAGAGAGGCGGCAAACCTCCTCCGGCCAGACTCCCGCTGTGTCTAAACACAGCTAAAGCGCACCTCCGGGGGCGCGTGTGCACAGTCGAAAGCACTAGGAGTCCAGTGACGTAGGTCTACGTCACCGGACCAAGGGGAGCCGCGCTGCCGCAGTAGGATTACTGTGAGCGGTCGGCAAGTGGTAATTTTTATGTCATCATGGACTAAATTTGTAGTTTTTGGACTTTAATATTAATTTTCTGATAAGTAGCGCAACCTATTTTTTCATTGGTGATGTAGGGGAAACCCCAGAACTCATGGGTTTCAGTAACATTTTGACTGTTGAAGCCAGATTGAAAATTATATTTATTTAGACAAACATGTAGGTAGAGACATGTTTGGAGAGCAATTCCGTTACATTACATTCTGTTGATTTGATAAACATTGCTCTAGCTGGCTAGGACTCCTAATACAATTTATACATTCTGAAGTGGGTGGCACCTAGCTAACTAACGTTTCTTTGAAGTCACATCTGAGTCTTTGGTGACATTCCTTGATATGCGGATGGTCATTTCACATGTTCCACACTTCCAAAGTACACTTCCAAAGTACGTTAGCTGAACGGGTCTTCAAAGGTCTAGCTAGACAGCATTCTTACATCTGGAGCTGTAAATGGCTTTTGAATAATATGACTTCTCACAACATTTACATCCAATATATCTGCTTAACCACTTGCCGACTGCCGCATGACTATTTACTGCGGTAGTCAGCCGCTCCTGGGCAAAGCGACGTAGACCTACGTCGCTCGCCAACGAGCCTGTAGGGGGCGAGCGAGCGCCGCCGTCGCACTCCCGCCCCCGCTCGTTACCTGCCTTTCCCGCGCGTGTGACCGGCGGCTCCGATGTCCGCCGGCCACTCGCGATCTCCCTCAGGAGAGGGAGAAAGACAGACGGCTGTGTTTACATCATTCTCCCTTAGATCATCACAGAGGCTATGCGATCCTGCTACGTAGGATCGTATGTCTCTGTGATGATCTAACAAGCCACGCCCCCTGACAGTTAGAATCACGCCCCTAGGGACACACTTAACCCCTTCATCACCAATAAAGTTAACCCCTTCCCTGTCAGTGTCATTTTGACAGTAACAGTGCATATTTATAGCACTGATTACTGTAGTAATGTCACTGGTACCCACAAAAGTGTCAAAAATGTCAGTCAAGGGTCTGATCTGTCCGCCGCAATGTCGCAGTCCCGCAAATAAAATCGCAGATCGCCGCCATTACTAGTTTAAAAAAAAAAAAACAATAAAAATGACATAAATCTTTCCCGTAGTTAGTAAACTCAATAACTTTTGCGCAAACCAATCAAAATACGCTTATTGCGATTTTTTTTTTTTACCAAAAATATGTAGCAGAAAACAAATTGGCCTAAATGTTAAAAAAATTTTGATTTTTACTTTTTTTTTTTGAGAATTTCCTATAAAAAAAAAGTGAACATTTTTTCAAAATTGTCGCTCTTTTTTTGTTTATAGCGCAAAAAGTAAAAATCGCACAGGTGATCAAATACCACCAAAAGAAAGCTCTGTGGGGGGAAAAGGACATCAATTTCATTTGGGTACAGCGTCACACGACCGCATAATTGTCCGTTAAATCACGCAGTGCCGAATCGCAAAATAGGGCCTGGTCATTGAGCAGCCAAATCCTCCAGGGCTTAAGTGGTTAATCATAAACACATGTTTGATAATCATAAATAAATGTTTGATAAATAAAATGACTGCTTCCCTTTTCCTCATCAGTGATCATCCAGATAAGCCGGAGAACCACTAAAACAGCGGTTCAGAGTCAATATTAGTGCTCAAAGTAGAAGACAAGGGAAGGCAGCAATAAAAAACATCAATAGGTAAACTTAGTCCATAAAAAAGTCCATAGAGGGGGGGATGGGTATACTTCAAATGGACTGGTGGTGGGTAACATGAAGCAAGGGCAGGCTCTTCAGTAGAGTGAAGTCAGCTCTGTGGGTTAAGTAAAAGGAGAGACAAGAAGAGCGCCTCTAATAATAATAATAATATTTATGGGAGGTTTAAACTTGACAGATGCACACTCACATAGATTAGTAAAAACAAGGATCATCCAATGGGAAAAGACCCAATTGTGGGCGTAGCGAGGTGTATCCGGGATCCTGGATGTCGAGGCTGAGATGGTGGCTGGAGACGAGGAGAGTGCCGGCACTCAACGTCTTCTGGATAGGCTAACTGTAGGACCAGCTTGGACCGCAACGTAGAAGGCGCGTGACGTCACCAAAGGGCGGAACTAACAAAGTGGTCGGAGGGGGGTGGGCAACCCCTCCTGCCACTTCTAAAAGTGATCCAGTGGCTAATCAGATTAATAAGATATTAAGCTAATAAGAATTCCTCTGGTGGGCTCATGACTTGGACCGCAGCATAGAAGGCGTGTGACGTCACCAAAGGGCGGAACTAAAAAAGTGGCGGGAGGGGGGTGGGTAACCCCTCCTGCCACTTCTAAAAGTGATCCAGCGGCTAATCAGATTAATAAGATATTAAGCTAATAAGAATTTCTATGGTGGACTCATGACTTGGACCGCAACGTAGAAGGCACATGACGTCACCAAAGGGGCGGAACAAAAAAAGCAGTGGGAAGGGGGTGGGCAACCCCTCCTGCCACTTCTAAAAGTGATCCAGCGGCTAATCTGACTAATAAGATATTAAGCTAATAAGAATTTCTCTCGTGGACTCATGACTTGGACCGCAACGTAGAAGGCGCATGACGTCACCAAAGGGCGGAACTAAAAAAGCGGTGGGAGGGGGGTGGGCAACCCCTCCTACCGATTCTAAAAGTGATCCAGCGGCTAATCAGATTAATAAGATATTAAGCTAATAAGAATTTCTCTGGTGGACTCATGACTTGGACCGCAACGTAGAAGACGCGTGACGTCACCAAAGGGTGGAACTAAAAAAGTGGTGGGAGGGGGGTGGGCAACCCCTCCTGCCGCTTCTAAAAGTGATCCAGCGGCTAATCAGACTAATAAGATATTAGGCTAATAATAGTTTGTCTGGTGAATTCATGACTCTACAAACTGGACTTTTAAAAAACTTCACTACAGTTATGTTTTAATGTAAAATATCGAATAAATTTGTAGACGTGACTATTGATTTTATAGATGGCTCGGAAAATAGCTTTGCAAGCCCACCCTAGCATCACCATAGCACCCGTGTCTTAGTTTGCGGACTCCTGTTAGAGGACATCATTCTGTTATATGTCTGCCTGCGGGGGGTGCTGTAATCCAGGATTATCCTGAGCCGGAGAGTTTCCTGTTATCTGTAGAAGTCTGTGGTTGGAAAGTCACGTTCTCCCATTGTTGGAGGTTCTTTGTTAGCAGCCAGTTATTGTTTCCTGACTGTTATCTCATCTCTCCATGTCTGCTTCATGTGTGCAGAATTAAGGGCCAATGCTGGGTTCAGCTCCACAGACTTCTCCCAGAATTCTGCCATCTGTGCATTATCTGCTATGCTAAGCTGCACTGCTATAACAAATGTGGTGTGTTTTAATGGAAATGTATACTATTTTAAATATATACACTATATTGTCAAAAGTATTGGGACGCCTGCTTTGACACATGAACTTTAATGGCATCCCAGTCTTTGTCCGTAGGGTTCAATATTGAGTTGGCCCATCCCTTGCAGCTATAACAGCTTTGCCTCGTTAGATGAGAAGGCCTGGATCACAGTCTCCACTCTAATTCACCCCAAGGGTGTTCTATCGGTTGAGGTCAGGCCAGTCAAGTTCCTCCACCCCAAACTCGCTCATCTAGGTCTTTATGGACCTTGCTTTGTGCACTGGTGCGCAGTCACGCTGGAACAGGAAGGGGCCATCCCCAAACTGTTCCCACAAAGTTGGGAGCATGACATTGTCCAAAATGTCTTGGTATGCTGACGCCTTAAGAACTAAGGGGCAAAGCCCAAGCTTAACCCCTGAAAAACAACCCCACACCATAATCCCCCCTCCTCCAAATGATTTGGACTAATATTACATCATACGAAGACATTGTATGCAATTGTGCTCTTCCAACCTCGTGGTAACAGTTTAGGGGAAGACCCTGTTCCAGCATGACTGTACCCCTGTGTACAAAGCCAGCTCCATAAAGACATGGTGTGACCAGTTTTGGACCGGCTTCATAAAAACATGGGTTGACCAGTTTGGACCAGCTCCATAAAGATATGGGTTGACCAGTTTGGACCAGCGCCATAAAGACATGGGTTGACCAGTTTGGACCAGCTCCATAAAGACATGGGTTGACCAGTTTGGACCAGCGCCATAAAGATATGGGTCGACCAGTGTGGACCAGCGCCATAAAAACATGAGTTGACCAGTTTGGACCAGCTGCATAAAGACATGAGTTGACCAGTTTGGACCAGCTCCATAAAGACATGAGTTGACTAGTGTAGACCAGCGCCATAAAAACATGAGTTGACCAGTTTGAATCAGCTCCATAAAGATATGTGAAAGAAGAATTTGGTCGCACACCACCATGGAATCCAATGAAGAAAAATTATTTATTACCATAAGTGGTACAAGGTACAGCAGGGTAGGACAGTAGACACGTTTCACACGACTGCTACGTGCTTGTGGTAGTGAACAAGCACGTAACAGTCATGTCAAACGCGTCTACTGTTCTACCCTGCTGTACCTTGTACCACTTATGGTAATAAAGAACTTTTTTTTATTGGATCTCATGGTGGTGTGCGACCAATTTCTTCTTTCATGCTTCCTGGTGGGCGAGCCGTGGTTCAGCACCCACCTTGAATCGTGGACTTTGACTAGCCTGAGCGGTGTTATCTCTCTTTATTGTCCATAAAGATATGGGTTGGCCAGTTTGGACCAGCTCCATAAAGATATGGGTTGACCAGTTTGGACCAGCGCCATAAAGACATGGGTTGACCAGTTTGGACCAGCTCCATAAAGACATGGGTTGACCAGTTTGGACCAGCTCCATAAAAACGTGAGTTGACCAGTTTGGACCAGCTCCATAAAGATATGGGTTGACCAGTTTGGACCAGCTCCATAAAGACATGGGTTGACCAGTTTGGACCAGCTCCATAGAAACATGAGTTGACCAGTTTGGACCAGCTCCATAAAGATATGTGAAAGAAGAATTTGGTCGCACACCACCACGGAATCCAATGAAGAAAAGTTCTTTATTACCTTAAGTGGTACAAGGTACAGCAGGGTAGGACAGTAGACGCATTTTACACGACTGCTACGTGCTTGTGGTAGTGAACAGTGGTAGCAGTCGTGTGAAATGCATCTACTGTCCTACCCTGCTGTACCTTGTACCACTTATGGTAATAAAGAACTTTTCTTTATTGGATTCCATGGTGGTGGTGGTGTGCAACCATTTTCTACTTTCATGCTTCTCCTGGTGGCAAGCCGTGGTTCAGCACCCACCTTGAATCGTGGACTTTGACTAGCCTGAGCGGTGTTATCTCTCTTCATTGTCCATAAATATATGGGTTGACCAGTTTGGAGCAGCTCCATAAATATATGGGGTGACCAGTGTGTACCAGCTCCATAAAGACATGGGTTGACCACTGTGGACCAGCTCCATAAAAACATGGGTTAACCAGTTTGGACCAGATCCATAAAGACATGGCTTGACCATTTTGGACCAGCTCCATGAAGTCATGGTTTGGCTAGTTTGATGTGGAGGAATCTCAAAAGAAGAGTGTAGCTCCAAACTCCCAAATCTGGCCATGTCTGTGTAGGCAAGTACTGGCCATTTGAGGCTCATACTAGCGATTCCACTCTCTGGTGGATCATTTGTGTTCTTTGTCTTGAACATTAAAGATTTTATGCTGACATCATCTAACTGCTGTTGGCCTCTTTGGCTTAGGCTATGAGGGTAGCTAGTATGAGCTCCCCTCAGCCAGCACCTGCCTCCACAGACACAAGCAGGTTTGGGATTTTGGAGCTACACTCTTATTTTGAGTTTCCTCCATGTCAAGTTGGGCATACCATTTCTTAATGGAGCGGGCTTTGAACCTAGGGGCACAGGCATGCTGGAGCAGAAAAGGTTCTCCACCCACAGACACAGGCAGATTTGGGACCTGGGAGCAACAGCTCTTCTTTTGAATTTCCTCCAGGTGATGCTGGTCCTTAGCTTTGAAAATAGAGAATGTCAAGCTGAAAGCACCCTGACCTCAACACTACTAAACACCCTTGGTATGAGCTGAAATGCCAATGGTCAGCAAAGTCTTATCCAACATCAGTAACCTACCTCAAAAAGTGTTCTTTTAGCCAAATTGACAGAAGTATCCACAAACACTCTCCAGAATCTTGTGGCGACCCCTCCCGGATAGGTGGAGGGTTTTAAAAAGGGGGGGGGGGACAATTCCATATTAGATTAGTAGCCATATTTATTTTAGAATGGGATGTTTAACCATGTCATAGTTACATAGTTACATAGTATGTGAGGTTGAATAAAGACAATAGTCCATCTAGTTCAACCTGTGTAGGTGTGTGTGGCTGTAATCATCTCACATACCCCTGAATGTTCTGATCCTTCAGATGTACGTCTAAGAGTCTTTTGAAAGCCACCATACTTCCCGCAGAAACCACCTCTTGTGGTAGAGAATTCCACAATCTTGTAGCCCTAACAGTAAAGAACCTCCCACGTTGCCTGAGGTTAAAACGCTTCTCCTCTAATCGCATTGTATGCCCCCGAGTTCTCATGCAATCCTTTCGACTGAATAGCTTTTTTTCTA
Source organism: Pelophylax lessonae (assembly GCF_965119305.1). Taxonomy (NCBI): domain Eukaryota; kingdom Metazoa; phylum Chordata; class Amphibia; order Anura; family Ranidae; genus Pelophylax; species Pelophylax lessonae. The sequence goes on along the minus strand of NC_138774.1, from coordinate 8,056,478 downwards.
TGCTGAGATCACCATTGAGATATTTATAAATTGCTATCATATCCCCTCTAAGGCGTCTCTTCTCCAGGGAGAATAAATAAAGCGATTGCAGACGCTCTTCATAATTAAGGTCCTCCATTCCCCTAATTAGTTTAGTTGCCCTTCTCTGGACTCTCTCCAGCTCCAACACATCCCTCCTGAGGACCGGTGACCAGAACTGGAAAGAATACTCCAGATGTGGTTGGACCAGAGTTTTATAAAGTGGAAGGATTATAGTTTTATCTCTGGAATACATCCCTTTATTTATGCATGCTAATATTCTGCCGGCTTTGGCAGCTGCTGCTTGACATTGCATGCTATTTCTAAGGGTGTTTTCACACTTGGTGTAATTGCCTGGTCCGAACCCGAGTTCGATTGCTCCCCCCTCCCCCTGCCCCCGATGGACTGTGTTCACATTTGATTTTTGTATCCGAACCACGGTACACTTGTGTCAACAAGCTGCAGCCGGCGCATACTCATGTTGCTTGGCAACCGCTGTAAACGAGAAGGTGCCAAAATGGATAGAATTGCTTGCTTTGGTATGATTGCATTCTCATCCGAAGCGAACCGTACTGGAGTTCACATTATCCGTAGCCCAGACCACCCTTTTTAAGTGGACTCGGGTACGGTTCGCGGGTTTTCACATCATCAAAAAGAACCAAATTCTGACGTCATTCGAACCCGGGTCTGCACCAAAAGTGCTAGTGTGAAAACACCCTTAGTCTATCCTCTACCAAGACTCCCAGATCTTTCTCCATTTTTTGATTCCCCCAAAGGTTCCCCCCCCTAACGTATATTGTGCTTTTATGTTTTTAGTCCCCAAGTGCAAAACCTTACACTTCTCCACGTTAAACCTCATTTGCCATGTCGTTGCCCACTCCGTTATTTTGTCCAGGTCATTCTGTGATGGGTGTGATGGTCAGGTGTCAACAACCTATGGGCCATATAGCATGCAAGTTTAGTTTATTATAGTTTCTATGGTCTACAAAGCAAGAAAAGGTTCCCTTCTAGAATATTTCACGATAAATACAATGTTAATAGTTAAAATATTGTAGCAAAAACTTAAAACAATTGTATTTGTAGTAAGCCATTTTAATGCCTTTGGGCCCACATGAACCTCCACTGACTGCAGCAACATTGTTCCAATATCGCGAAACTCCCATAGCGGCCTTGCCCTACGCACAACTCACTTGTTATTCAAAGCTGCCACTCCAACTGTGCTTCTGGGGGTTGTCATGCTGGCGACATAATTCCATTGTCGTGCTTGAGGGTCCCACCGCTCCACCGTATTGAGGTAGCTCCATCCATCATGGCCGCCCACGGCATACATTGGACCTTCCAGCACCGCCACTCCTGCAAATCAGTTGAGAAGAAATTGACAAATGCAAGTTTCATCTACTCTTGTATCGGCAACCTGAGCGCTCAGACATTCCCTACAAGATCCATAAATCACACGAATAGCTGATCTAATCAAGGCTAATTAAACAAGTGTAAATGAAAGTGATTATTTCTCCGCAGACGCACGGAACACTGTGCATTTAATCATCTCCGCGTGGAATAAACATTATTAATTTAAGAGTTTGAGGCCGGGAGTGGGCGGTTATGTGTACGCGGCCCGCTTCCTGTGTCGCACTAAAATGTATTTAAGTTCTCTAAAGATCTATAGCCAATGTATTATTTATAAACTTTTCCTAATTAGTCTCTCGCAGAGGAAACCCACGCTGCTTGTTGATGGATTAAGTCTGCCCTTCACCGCTCGTGAACCGGAGATTTCCTGTCACTTGCCAACTGCAAAATGGCCTACAATGTGCTGACTGAGCGATTCTGAGGCCAACGTGTCCATCCTGGGGACAACAGATTGACGCTTTACTAACTTCAAAAGCTATGCTAGTAAAAAAGTAACTTCGTGATAGGGAAAGTGGAGGAATAACAAGAGCCAAGTTCGTTAAGTAAGCCTACCCAGAAATTCAATCTTTGTTAACCATTTACCACCGGAGGATTTTGCTGACTTACATCCAGGCCACTTTTTGCGATTCGGCGCTGTGCGACTTTAACGGACAATTGCGCGGTCATGCAACACCGTACCCAAACAAAATTAACGTCCTTTTTTTCCCACAAACAGAGCTTTCTTTTGGTGTTATTTGATCACCTGTGTGATTTTTACTTTTTGCGATATAAACAAAAGAAGAGCGAAAATTTAGAAAAAATAACAATATATTTCACATTTTTTTATATGAAATTCCCCCCAAAAAAATGTAAAAATCAAAATTTTTTAACATTTTCGGCCAATTTGTTTTATGCTACATATGTTTGGTAAAAGAAATTGCAAAAAGCTTATTTTGATTGGTTTGTGCAAAAGTTATTGCGTTTACTAACAAAGGGAAAGATTTTTGTCATTTTTGTTGTTTTTTTTTTTTTTAACGCGGAATGGCGGCGATCTGTGTTTTTTTTTGCGGGACTGCGACATTGCGGCGGACAGATCGGACCCTTGACTGACATTTTTGACACTTTTGGGGTTACCAGTAACATTACTACAGTAATCAGTGCTATACATATGCACTGTTACTGTAAAAATGACACTGGCAGCGAAGGAGTTAACTTTATTGGAGAGGGAGGGGTTAAGTGTGTTCCTAGGGGCGTGTTTCTAACTGTGATTGGCTGTGACTACTGGTGTAAGAACAGAGATCAACGGTCCTACATAGTAGAACCGTGTGATCTCCATTCTTACACAGGGGAGAATGACAGGCGGCTTTGTTTACATCAGCCGCCTGCCTTTCTTCTGGTGTAACGGAAGATCCCGAGTGACCTGCGGACATCGGGTCCGCCGGGCACACGCACGGGGGGGGGTCTGTGACCGCGCGGGAGCGCGCCTCCGGCGGCGCGCGGGAGCTCCCTAGAGCCTCACAGGCTAGCGACGTAGAGTTAAATAGAATACTATTATATTGACACATTCCCCGATTGGAGGTCACTGTGCAGCATTCACAGAAGACAGCGAACTTAATTGGCTGTAGAGGACACTTGCAATTATTGGGTAATAAAACCAGGAGTTCCATCACCTCTCACATAAGTATTCAGGTTTCTATTGCTATCTGTACCCCCACTAAGGAAGCCACCCGAGAAGAAACTGAGGGAAGGTTTTTTTACTCACCTAGTCCATGCCTGTGCGTTGACATTGGTGGCATAACTGACCACACCTTGGTGACTGGATTAAAGCACTCCACAGTGTTGGAGGTTTTCAGGCCATCACGCCCTCCAACCACATAGAGCTTGTTGTCGATCACAGCGACTCCAAACTGCAGGCGGCGCCCACTCATGGTGCTGATCTGAACCCAACTGTTTGTCCTCAGATCGTACTTCTCAATGGTTGTGGCACCTGTAAGGGAAGATAAGATACATCAGAGAACTATTTCAAATTAAGGACATTTACAGAATTTCACAAAAGTAAGTACACCCCTCACATTTGTGTAAATATTTTATTATATCTTTTCATGTGACAACACTGAAGAAATGACACTTTCCTACAATGTAAAGTAGTGAGTGTACCATACAAAGGGACCCAATGGGAGGCTGAGCTCCGAAGCAATCACATACATTAAGCCTTGTGTAAATGAGAACGGCAACCAGTCACTGTGGCGCACCGTAAAATGCCATTACTGGCACAGTCTATTTTAATTTAACTCTTGAATGAAACCATCAAATCCCTAAACTGTGAGAAGCAGAATTTTTCTTCAGGGTGGAACAATGACACTGAACTTTTCTGGTCTGTAAAAATATTGGGGTGAAAAAAATATATATATTTACATATATATATATATATACAGTATCTCACAAAGTGAGTACACCCCTCCCATTTTCCCATTTTTGTAAATTTTTTATTCTATCTTTTCATGTGACAACACTGAAGAAATGACACTTTGCTACAATGTAAAGTAGTGAGTGTACAGCTTGTATAACAGTGTAAATTTGCTGTCCCCTCAAAATAACTCAACACACAGCCATTAATGTCTAAACCGCTGGCAACAAAAGTGAGTACACCCCTAAGTGAAAATGTGCAATTTGGGCCCAATTAGCCATTTTCCCTCCCCGGTGTCATGTGACTCGTTAGTGTTACAAGGTCTCCGGTGTGAATGGGGAGCAGGTGTGTTACATTTGGTGTTATCGCTCTCACTCTCTCATACTGGTCACTGGAAGTTCAACATGGCACCTAATGGCAAAGAACTCTCTGAGGATCTGAAAAAAAAGAATTGTTGCTCTACATAAAGATGGCCTAGGCTATAAGAAGATTGCCAAGACCCTGAAACTGAGCTGCAGCACGGTGGCCAAGACCATTCAACGGTTAAACAGGACAGGTTCCAGTCAGAACAGGCCTCGCCATGGTCGACCAAAGAAGTTGAGTGCAGCATCATATCCAGAGGTTGACTTTGGGAAATAGATGTATGAGTGCTGCCAGCATTGCTGCAGAGGTTGAAGGGGTGGGGGGTCAGCCTGTCAGTGCTCAGACCATACGCCGCACACTGCATCAAATTGGTCTGCATTGCTGTCATCCCAGAAGGAAGCCTCTTCTAAAGATGACAAGAAACCTGCAAACAGTTTGCTGAAGACAAGCAGACTAAGGACATGGATTACTGGAACCATGTCCTGTGGTCTGATGAGGCCAAGATAAACTTATTTGGTTCAGATGGTGTCAAGCGTGTGTGGCGGCATCCAGGTGAGGAGTACAAAGACAAGTGTGTCTTCCTACAGTCAAGCATGGTGGTGGGAGTGTCATGGTCTGGGGCTGCATGAGTGCTGCCGGCACTGAGGAGCTACAGGTCATTGAGGGAACCATGAATGCCAACATGTACTGTGACATACTGAAGCAGAGCATGATCCCCTCCCTTCAGAGACTGGGCTGCAGGGCAGTATTCCAACATAACGACCTCAAACACACCTCCAAGACAACCACTGCCTTGCTAAAGAAGCTGAGGGTAAAGGTGATGGACTGGCCAAGCATGTCTCCAGACCTAAACCCTATTGAGCATCTGTGGGGCATCTGTTTTATTTGTATCCAAAAGATAAAATCAATTCAAAGTGTATCAATAATATAGTCAGAGACAAGAGATGAACGCATAGTAGTTGACGCGTTTCACGGATAAACGTCCGCTTAGTCGACTATGGTTACGACTAAGCGGACGTTTATCCGTGAAACGCGTCAACTACTATGCGTTCATCTCTTGTCTCTGACTATGTTATGGATACACTTTGAATTGATTTTATCTTTTGGATACGAATAAAACAGATTTTATATTTTTCACCTTCAAGTTGGAGTGTGGCTATTTCTCTCTATACATTACAGTTGCCTGGACTGCGGATTCTTGCTGCACCTTATTTTGATAGTTGGGATTATCTTATCACTGGAGCTGTTCTTTTGCCCTTTCTGCTGATCTGTATCTGTGGGGCATCCTCAAATGGAAGGCAGAGGAGCGCAAGGTCTCTAACATCCTCCAGCTCTGTGATGTCATCATGGAGGAGGGGAAGAGGACTCCAGTGGCAACCTGTGAAGCTCTGGTGAACTCCATGCCCAGGAGGGTTAAGGCAGTGCTGGAAAATAATGGTGGACACACGAAATATTGACACTTTGGGCCCGATTTGGACATTTTCACTTAGGGGTGTGCTCACTTTTGTTGCCAGCGGTTTAGACATTAATGGCTGTGTGTTGAGTTATTTTGAGGGGACAGTAAATTTACACTGTTATACAAGCTGTACACTCACTACTTTACATTGTAGCAAAACGTCATTTCTTCAGTGTTGTCACATGGAAAGATAGAATAAAATATTTACAAAAATGTGAGGGGTGTACTTACTTTTGTTAGATACTGTATGTGCTTCCACAGGTACTTGAGTACCCACATTCTTAGGAACACATTACTACACTCTGTGCTTATTATATCTAAAGAAAAACATATGAGTCATTTTTGCAGACCTGATTGGAAGGTTCATGCATTCCATTGGACATACAGGTGTAAGCAGACTTGTGGCTGTGTACACCTACTTACCTCCGGGTCCGATTCCATCCTCTAAAACAATTGAAGGGGGTCCGTTTTCTTCCAATTCAGCATATTAGATCAAAGTGAAGTGTTCATACTGGATCACAAATCCACTACATGGTCAAAAGTATATGAAACCTCCCTCTGATTGAGTTGTGATGTCTCCAGGGAAGGGTTTAGTTAATACTACATCATACAAAGACATGTTAGACAACAGCGCCCTTGTGGCAAACGTTTAATGAAGACCCTTTTCCTGTTAATAGTAAAAAAAAGTCCATTACTAGTAAAAAAATAAATAAATAAATAAATTCCATAAAAATATGCCATAGTTTGTAGCACTATAACTTATTGAGATTTTTTTTTTTTTTTACCAAAAACGTAACAGAATACATATTGGCCTAAATTGATAAAGAAATAAATTTTTTTTTTAATTTTTTACTGGATATTTTTTATAGCAGAGTAAAAAATATTGTTTTTTTTTTTTCCAAATTTGTTGATCTTTTTTTATTTATAGTTTAAAAAAAAAACAAAAAAAAAACGCAGAAGTGATCAAATACCACCAAAAAAAAAGCTATATTTTTGGAGAAAAAAGGACATCAATTTTATTTAAAGCGGTTGTAAACCTAAAATAAAAAAAAAACAGCAAGACAAAGGCATAATGAGCTATTATGCATCGCATACTAGCTCATTATGAATTACTTACCTTAGAACGAAGCCCCCGACACGGACCCCCTGGACACCGCTGCGGGCGCTGACATGATCCCACAGCGTCTCTTCCGGGTTCGGCGGCTCCGGCGCTGTGATTGGCCGGAGCCGCGATAACGCATGCGCGCGGGAGTCATTTTTCTGCAAGCTCCCGGCAAGGGAAGCTGAAGGTCCGCCGGACCTTCAGAGCGCATGCGCCGCTCGCGTGCACTGCAAATATCTCCTAAACCGTGCCGGTTTAGGAGATATTAATTGTACCTACAGGTAAGCCTTATTATAGGCCGCATTATAGGCTTAGCTGTAGGTAAAAGTGAAAAAAGCGGGATACTACCGCTTTAACCACTTTCCGTCCGCTCACATTGCTGCTACTGCAGCAATGTGGCTCGTTATTGTCCAGCGACGTAGACCTACGTCGCTGGACTCCTCCCCTTGTGGGCGGTGCGCGCCGCCGGAGGCTCGCTCCCGCTGTGTTCAGTCACAGCGGGAGTCGGGCCAGGGGAGGAGCAGCGGCGATCGCCGCCGCTCTTCCCCGATCGTCGGGGAATCGAGTGTGGAGATCCGCCCGCTTGTGTAAACAAAGAGGGCGGATCTCCTAAGTGACAGGCAGGGTCAGATTACAGGATTCAGCATAGCTGAACCTTCGATCTGTCCCTGTGTCACTCAGTCACCTCCCCCCACACATGTCAGTAAGCATGAGGCATACATTAACCCCTCCCTCTCCAATAAAATTAACCCCCTTCCCTGCCAGTGTCATTTTTCCAGTAACAGTACATATTTATAGCACTGATTACTGTAGTAATGTCACTGGTACCCCCAAAAGTGTCAAAAATGTCAGTCAAGGGTCGGATCTGTCCGCCGCAATGTCGCAGTCCCGCAAAAAAAAAATCGCAGATCGCCGCCATTACTCGTTATAAAAAAACCACCAAAAATGACAAAAATCTTTCCCTTAGATAGTAAACGCAATAACTTTTGCGAAAACCAATCAAAATACACTTATTGCGATTTTTTTTTTTACCAAAAATATGTAGCAGAAAACAAATTGGCCAAAAATGTAAAAAAAAAATTGATTTTTACATTTTTTTGGGGGGAATTTCATATAAAAAAACGTGAAAAATATTGTTATTTTTTCAAATTGTCGCTCTTTTTTTGTTTATAGCGCAAAAAGTAAAAATCGCACAGGTGATCAAATACCACCAAAAGAAAGCTCTGTTTGTGGGAAAAAAAGGACGTAAATTTCGTTTGGGTACGGCGTCGCATGACCGCGCAATTGTCAGTTAAAGTCGCACAGTGCCAAATCGCAAAAAGTGGCCTGGACAGAAGACAGCAAAATCCTCCGGTGGTAAAGTGGTTAAGTACAGCGTCGCACGACCGCGCAATTGTCCGTTAAAGTAACGCAGTGTCGTATCGCAAAAAAATGGCCTGGTCATAAAGGGGGGGGGTAAACCTTTCCGGAGCTGTAGTGGTTGAAACTTTTTACATTTCTTCAGTTGCTTCCTGGTTTCTGGCCTAGACCAAAATGATGTCATACATCACAGGAGTCTTCATGGGAGGAGGGGCTTTTCCACCTAAGCACACCCTCCTGCCTGCATGCCTGAGCTAAGGGCATATGGATTCCGGGAAGTAAATGCTACATACAGTGGGTACGGAAAGTATTCAGACCCCCTTAAATTTTTCACTCTTTGTTATATTGCAGCCATTTGCTAAAATCATTTAAGTTCATTCTTCTTCCTCATGAATGTACACATAGCACCCCATACTGACAGAAAAACACAGAATTGTTGACATTGTTGCAGATTTATTAAAAAAGAAAAACTGAAATATCACATGGTCCTAAGTATTCAGACCCTTTGCTCAGTATTTAGTAGAAGCCCCCTTTTGATCTAATACAGCCAGGAGTCTTTTTGGGAAAGATGCAACAAGTCTTTCACACCTGGATTTGGGGATCCTCTGCCATTCCTCCTTGCAGATCCTCTCCAGTTCTGTCAGGTTGGATGGTAAATGTTGGTGGACAGCCATTTTTAGGTCTCTCCAGAGATGCTCAATTGGGTTTAAGTCAGGGCTCTGGCTGGGCCATTCAAGAACAGTCACGGAGTTGTTGTGAAGCCACTCCTTCGTTATTTTAGCTGTGTGCTTAGGGTCATTGTCTTGTTGGAAGGTAAACCTTCGGCCCAGTCTGAGGTCCAGAGCACTCTGGAGAAGGTTTTTGTCCAGGATATCCCTGTACTTGGCCGCATTCATCTTTCCCTCGATTGCAACCAGTCGTCCTGTCCCTGCAGCTGAAAAACACCCCCACAGCATGATGCTGCCACCACCATGCTTCACTGTTGGGACTGTATTGGACAGGTGATGAGCAGTGCCTGGTTTTCTCCACACATACTGCTTAGAATTAAGGCCAAAAAGTTATATTTTGGTCTCATCAGACCAGAGAATCTTATTTCTCACCATCTTGGAGTCCTTCGGGTGTTTTTTTAGCAAACTCCATGCGGGCTTTCATGTGTCTTACACTGAGGAGAGGCTTCCGTCGGGCCACTCTGCCATAAAGCCCCGACTGGTGGAGGGCTGCAGTGATGGTTGACTTTCTACAACTTTCTCCCATCTCCTGACTGCATCTCTGGAGCTCAGCCACAGTGATCTTTGGGTTCTTCTTTACCTCTCCCACCAAGGCTCTTCTCCCCCGATAGCTCAGTTTGGCCGGACGGCCAGCTCTAGGAAGGGTTCTGGTCGTCCCAAACGTCTTCCATTTGAGGATTATGGAGGCCACTGTGCTCTTAGGAACCTTAAGTGCAGCAGAAATCTTTTTGTAACCTTGGCCAGATCTGTGCCTTGCCACAATTCTGTCTCTGAGCTCTTCAGGCAGTTCCTTTGACCTCATGATTCTCATTTGCTCTGACATGCATTGTGATCTGGAAGGTCTTATATAGACAAGTGTGTGGCTTTCCTAATCAAGTCCAATCAGTATAATCAAACACAGCTGGACTCAAATGAAGGTGTAGAACCATCTCAAGGATGATCAGAAGAAATGGAAAGCACCTGAGTTAAATATATGAGTGTCACAGCAAAGGGTCTGAATACTTAGGACCATGTGATATTTCAGTTTTTCTTTTTTAATAAATCTGGAACAATGTCAACAATTCTGTGTGTTTTCTGTCAGTATGGGGTGCTATGTGTACATTCATGAGGAACAAGAATGAACCTAAATGATTTTAGCAAATGGCTGCAATATAACAAAGAGTGAAAAATTTAAGGGGGTCTGAATACTTTCCGTACCCACTGTAATTCATCTGCCCTTACTCAAGATGCCCCCTGCTGGAGATGCTAGGGGAGTGTTTTAAAACGTGATTTCTCAACAACAGAATGCATGGAGACACGGATGGATGGATCAATGGATGAATGGATGGATGGATGGGGGAGTTTGCTTTGAATTTTAAAAATGAGTTGAATAGAACTTTTGGCTCAGATACAGTTCAGTTCCTCTCTAAATTAAATAAATAATTATAACTTTATAACGAGATCGCTGCTGTGAAGTTTCATTCTGTATATTTCTTGGCTTTTATGCAGACATGAGTCTAGAAGGCTGCTAAATAAATCTCTTCTATATCACTGATAAAGGAAAAAGATGACCAACGTCTTTTGTCTTCTACTTCACAAGCTTCAGAAAAGAGTAGAAATAGATTGAACCCCAGTCAGGTCACATAATAGCAAATCAAATTCTTTTTTTTTCATTTTTTTTTTATTCATCGTGAGCTACAAAAGAACCTATGATGAAGATTTCCAATCAGAGACCAAGGTTTTTATTTGAGGAACATTTTTTGCTATGTGCAAAGGGTTTCCCGTTGAATAGGACTGGACATCTGGTACCAGCAGAAGTTTTTTTTTTTCCAAAATCCAAAAAAGAATAAAGTGGTTGTAAAAGCAGAAGGTTTTTTTTTACCTTAACCACTTTACCACCGGAGGATTTTCCCGCTTTACGTCCAGGCCACTTTTTGCGATTCGGCACTGTGCGACTTTAACTGACAATTGCGCGGTCATGCAACGCCGTACCCAAACGAAATTTACGTCCTTTTTTTCCCCACAAACAGAACTTTCTTTTAGTGGTATTTGATCACCTCTGCGCTTTTCATTTTTTGCGATATTAATAAAAAAAATGCAAACATTTCGAAAAAATAACAATATTTGACAGTTAAAAAATATCCAATATATTCAATTTTTGTCATATATTTAGGCCAAAATGTATTTAGCTACATGTCTTTGACAAAAAAATTCTCAATGAGCGTATTTTTAACTGCTTTAAGACTGGAGGATTTTACACCATTCCTGACCAGGCCATATTTTGCAATTCAGCACAGCGTGAATTTAACGGACAATTGCGCGGGCGTGCGACGCTGTACTCAAAAGAAATTGATAGCCTTTTTTTCCCCACAAACAGAGCTTTCTTTTGGTGGTATTTGATCACCTGTGCGATTTTTACTTTTTGCGCTATAAACAAAAAAAAGCGACAATTTTGAAAAAACAACAATATTTTTCAAATTTTTTTATATGAAATTCCTAAAAAAAAATGCAAAAATCAACATTTTTTAACATTTTTGGCCAATTTGTTTTCTGCTACCTATGTTTGGTAAAAAAAATCGCAATAAGCGTATTTTGATTGGTTTGCGCAAAAGTTATTGCGTTTACTAACTACAGGAAAGATTTCTGTCATTTTTGGTGTTTTTTTTTTTTAACGAGTAATGCCGGCGATCTGCATTTTTTTTGTGCGACTGCGACATTGCAGCGGACAGATCGGACCCCTAACTGACATTTTGACACTTTTGGGGGTACCAGTGACATTACTACAGTAATCAGTGCTATACATATGCACTGTTACTGTAAAAATGACACTGGCAGGGAAGGGGTTAACTTTATTGGTGATGCAGGGGTTAAGCGTGTCCCTAGGGGCGTGCTTCTAACTGTACAGGGGCGTGGCTTGTGTTATAACCACAGAGACATACGATCCTACATAGCAGGACCGTATGATCTCTGCTGTTACACCAGGGAGAATGACAGACGGCTTTGTTTACATCAGCCGCCTGCCTTTCTCCCTCTCCAGCGGGAGATTGCAAGTGGCCGGCGGACATCGGAGCCGCCGGTCACACGCGCTGACTTTTTAGGGAACGAGCGGGGGCGGGAGCGTGCCTCCGGGAGCATGCCTCCGGCAGCGCACGCTCGCCCCCTAGAGGCTCATAGGCGAGTGACGTAGTACTACGTCACTTTGCCTGTACGGGGCTGACCGCCGCAGTAAATAGTCGTGCGGCGGTCAGCAAGCGGTTATAAACTCTTATAAAACTAACATGTTATACTTCCCTTTTCTGTGCAGTTGGGTTTTCACAGAGTGGCCCAGATCCTCCTCTTCTCGGGTCCCTCGTTGCTGTTCCTGGCCCCTCCGTTCTGTCCAGTGCCCCCACAGCAAGCAGCTTACCTATGGGGGCACCCGAGCCGAGCTGCAGCTTAGTGTGTCCATTCCGACACGGAGCTGCTGTTCGGCCCCGCCTCCCTTCTACTGATTGCCTAACTGACTTTAATTGACAGCCGCAGGAGCCATTATTAGGGGGGGGGGGCTGCTACACCCAGAAGGTTTTTTGTGTTAATACATAGAATGCACTAAGATAAAAAAAAAAACTTCTGGGCCACTTGAATGAATACATATATATTATAAATAATTTCATAAATATAAGTTAACCACTTTACCACTAGAGCATTTTGCTGTCTTACGTCTGGGCCACTTTTTGCGATTCGGCGCTGTGCGACTTTAACTGACAATTGCGCAGTCGTGCGATGCCGTACCCAAACGAAATTGACGTCCTTTTTTTCCCACAAACAGAGCTTTCTTTTGGTGGTGTTTGATCACCTATGCGATTTTTACTTTTTGCGTTATAAACAAAAAAAGAGCGTTTATTTTGAAAAAATAACAATATTTTTAACATTTTTTTATATGAAATTCCCCCCAAAAAAGATGTAAAAACCTATTTTTTTTTAAATTTTTGGCCAATTTGTTTTCTGCTACCTATGTTTGGTAAAAAAAAATCGCAATAAGCGTATTTTGATTGGTTTGCGCAAAAGTTATTGCGTTTACTAACTAAGGGAAAGATTTCTGTCATTTTTGGTGTTTTTTTTTTAACGAGTAATGGCGGCGATCTGCGTTTTTTTTTTGCGGTACTGCGACATTGGGGCGGACAGATCGGACCCTTGACTGACATTTTTGACACTTTTGGGGGTACCAGTAACATTACTGCAGTAATCAGTGCTATATATATGCACTGTTACTGTAAAAATGACACTGGCAGGGAAGGGGTTAATTTTATTGGAGAGGGAGGGGTTAATGTATGCCTGGTGCTTACTGACGTGTGGGGGGGGAGGTGACTGAGTGAGCCAGGGACAGATCGGAGTGTTCAGCTATGCTGAACACTCCGATCTGTCACTCCCTGTCACTTAGGAGATCCGCCCGCTCTGTTTACACAGGCGGGCGGATCTCCAAACTGGATTCCCCGACGATCGGGGCAGAGCAGCGGTGATCGCCGCCGCTCCTCCCCTGGCCCGACTCCCGCTGTGAATGAAAACAGCGGGAGCGCGCCTCCGGCGGCGCGCTAGCGCCGCCTACAGGGGGAGGAGTCTAGCGACGTAGGTCTACGTCGCTAGACGATAACGAGCCACTGTGCCGCAGTAGCAGCACAGTGGCTAGTGGTAAAGAGGTTAAAAAACAAACTTCTGACTTTACAACTCCATTAATGCATTCTCTGCATTCTGTGTTCTGCTCCCCCCCCCCCACCCCCACCCTTATACTTACCTGAGCTCGTTCTTGATCCAGCACTGTGCCCAAGAGCAGCAGCTCTCTCCGCCCTCTTTCTCCTCACTGGACATAGGGGCAATGGAGGGGGGGGGGGTCATTGGCTTCTGCTGCTGGCAATCACAGCCAGTGAGGAGAGAGCAAGGCGCGGGGCAGAGCCGTGCTGTGTGTGTCAGTGGACACACAGAGCCGACTCAAGATCGAGCCCGAATGAGTGCCCCTAGTGCAAACAGCTTGCTATGGGGGCACTCTGCAGGGGGGAGGAGCTAGGAGTGTGCAAAATCATTACGCAGAGCAGGTAAATATAACATATGTCTTATATATAAAAAATAAATTTACAATCAATTTAATTCTGGGATTGGGTGTTCTCTTCCTCTACACAAGTGACTTGACATGGTTGCAGCCACAGCCAGGGGCATAACTCTATGGGGACCCATAGCTAAATTTTAATGGGGCCCCCCAGTGACCTCTCTCTCTGTGACACCTGGCAATATCAATTCAGGCAATAATTGCAATTGTAGTTGGAATAGCACCCCACTATTGGGTATTAGTTGGAAGAATAGTGCCCCTTTATTGGTATCAATGGGAGGGATAGTGCCCTATCATTGGTATTAGTTGGAGAAATAGCACCCCATCATTGGTATTAGTTGGAAGAATGGTGCCCCACCATTGAAATTAGTTGGAGGAATAGCGCCTCGCCATTGATATTAGTTGAAGGAATAGCACCCTACCATTAATATTAGTTGGATGAACAGCACCCTATCATTCATATTAGTTGGAGGAAAAATGCCCCACCATTGATATTAGTTGAAGGAATAGCACCCCACCAATATTATTAGTTGGAGAAATAGTGCTCCCTCATTGGTATTAGTTTGAAGAATAGCGCCCCATCATTGGTATTAGTGGGAGAAATAGTGTCCTTTTTTTAGTATCAATGGGAGGGATAGTGCCCTGTCATTGATATTATTTGGAGGAATAGTGCCCTACCATTGATATTGGTTAAAGGAAGAGCAACTCACCAATAATATTAGTTGGAGAAAAAGTGCCACATCATTGGCATTAGTTGGAAGAATAGTGCTCCATCATTGATATTAGTAGGAGAAATAGTGTCCAATCATTGGTATCAGTTGGAGGAAGAGTGCCCCATCATTGATATTAGTGGGAGGATGAGATCCCCAACATTGATATCAGTAGGAGAAATAGTCCCCCATCACTGAAATTAGTGGGAGGAATAGTGTCCTATCATTTGCATCAGTGGGAGGAATAGTGCCCCATCATTGATATTAGTTGCAGGGATAGTGACCCATCATTGGTAATAGTGGGAGGAATAGTGCCCCATCATTGATATTAATGGGAGGAATAGTGCCCCATCATTGATATTAATGGGAGGAATAGTGCTCCATCATTGGCATTAGTGGGAAGAATAGCGCCCTACCATTGATATTAGTTGGAGAAATAATGCCCCATCATTGATATTAGTGGGGGGGAAAAGTGCCCCATCATTGCTATTAGTTGGAGAAATAGTGTCCCATGATTGGTATCAATGGGAGGATTAGTGCCCCATTATTGGTATCAGTTGGAGGAAGAGTGCACCATCATTGATATTAGTTGCAGGGATAGTGACCCATCACTGGTAATAGTGGGAGGAATAGTGTCCTATCATTGGCATCAGTGGGAGGAATAGTGCCCCATAATTGATATTAGTTGGAGAAATAGTGTCCTATCATTGGCATCAGTGGGAGGACTAGTGCCCCATCATTGATATTAGTTGCAGGGATAGTGCCCCATCATTGATATTAGTTAGAGAAATAGTGTCCTATCATTGGCATCAGTGGGAGGAATAGTGCCCCATCATTGCTATTAGTTGGAGAAATAGTGTCCCATGATTGGTATCAATGGGAGGATTAGTGCCCCATTATTGGTATCAGTTGGAGGAACAGTGCACCATCATTGATATTAGTTGCAGGGATAGTGACCCATCACTGGTAATAGTGGGAGGAATAGTGCTCCATCATTGGTATTAGTGGGAAGAATAGCGCCCTACCATTGATATTAGTTGGAGAAATAACGCCCCATTATTGGTATTACTTAGAGAAATAGTGCCCCATCATTGATATTAGTGTGGGGGGGGGGGGGGGGGAATAGTGTTACATTATTGCTATTAGTTGGAGAAATAGTGTCCCATGATTGGTATCAATGGGAGGATTAGTGCCCCATTATTGGTATCAGTTGGATGAATAGTGTCCCATCATTAATATTAGTTGGAGAAATAGTGGCCCATCATTGGTATCAGTGGGAGGAATAGTGCCCCATCATTGGTATCGGTTCGAGCAATAGCGTCCCATCATTGGTATTAGTGGGAGGAATAGTACCCCATCATTGGTATCAGTGGGAGGAATAGTGCCCCATTATTGGTATCAGTGGGAGGAATAGTGCCCCATCATTGGTATCAGTGGGAGGAATAGTGCCCCATCATTGAAATTAGTGGAAGGACTAGTGCCCAATCATTGATATCAGTGGGAGGAATAGTGCCCCATCATTGGTATTAGTGGGAGGAATAGTGCCCTATCATTATTATTAGTTGGAGGAATAGTGCCCCATCATTGGTATTAGTTGGAGGAATAGTGCCCCATCATTGGTATTAGTGGGTGGAATAGTGCCCTATCATTGGTATCAGTGGGAGGAATAGTGCCCCATCATTGGTATTAGTTGGAGGAATAGTGCCCCATCATTGGTATCAGTGGGAGGAATAGTGCCCTATCATTGGTATCAGTGGGAGGAATAGTGCCCCATCATTGGTATTAGTTGGAGGAATAGTGCCCAATCATTGATATCAGTGGGAGGAATAATGCCCTATCATTGGTATTAGTGGGAGAAATAGTGCCCTATCATTATTATTAGTTGGAGGAATAGTGCCCCATGATTGGTATTAGTTTGAGGACAATTTCCCTAATCTTTGGTATCAATGGGAGGGATAGAGCTCTATCACTGGTGCCAATGACAGAAATAGTCCCTTGTAGCAGTGGGAGGAATAATGCCCCAAGGGTTGGATAAATGCAAGCGAAGGGCCGCATCTGGCCCATGTTTGGAGACCACTGCTCTATGCGACTCTAATCAAGGACATTTTAGCTTGTTACACACAGTACCATGAAAAATATGCCGTATCTGAAACTAGGGCTGCTTTAATGTGCTTACAGTATGTAGAAGATGATGGTGGTTGAGTAACCTGAAAAGAGTTAGCTGTCTAAATATTCTTTGGATAATTTTTGCTTCAGAGATTTTGGCTCAATCTCTTGAATTCAATTCTCCCCTTCTTCTAAAGACATTTTGGAAGTCTGTGAAGGGGTTTTAACATGAAAGATTTTGTTGTAAGATCTCAGTGTGATATGCTGAGTGGATTGCCTGTGTATTTGGCAGAGGTGACACTTCTATCTATAATTCATTGTATCTTGTGTAGGATAATCTTCCGTCTACAGCGCCGGGCTTCTGAGTGCCACCGTATTGATTGTGTTTGTCTGTCCGTCACTCTGGATGAAGGTGAAAAGGGAGAGGATTGCAGATCACGCAGGGGGATCAATGTTAGCACCCCCGTAAGCACTTTTCTTTGATGGCCTGATGTACTTTGCTGTCATTTCAGACAACTAAATGCATTGTTCTTCCACAGCTATAACAAAAGGGAGGGGATGTGTCAAGGCAGAGTCGAATCCTACTTGTCCATGCCCCCCCCCCCCCCATTCTTCCAGGCTTCAAGATGGAAAAGCATTGCCCTTGAGAAAATACCTTTCTTTGAAATGCCCTTTAGTATTAACCTAGCCTTCCTCAACTGATTTGGCACACCGGAAACACTTGAAATAATGTTTAGGTCTCAAGGAACCCCTACTGAAAATGACTACATCTACAACTCATGGTATATTATCATGATTAGTGTTTTATACAGTAAATATAGGCAAAAATAAAAGAATAAAAAATGTGGTGTTTGTTTTTAAGTAAAATGTAAAAAATGAATAATAATGGCCAGAAAAAAATTCAGACCATGAATACTGTAATGTCTCTTCACATTGGTGGTTGGTGGAAAAGTGCTGCCATAGACTGAGGGCCAATTGGTGAAGGCCCCACTCAGGGCTGAGACAAGGGGATGGCCAGGAGGGGTAGCTTCCATGAGAGAGTGGCCGGGGTGGGGGGGTGGGTTTGACCCTGTGACGATACTCACCATCACTGGGAGTGAAAGACAGACACTTAATGGTTTGGATTGGGACAGTAATATTTGTCAGTCATATCTCTCAAGAAATATGTCCCACTTTACACTGTGAGACCTATAGCCTGTTGCCATGAAGTCTGACTCCTAAATATCATAGCAATACCTAGATGTGTATTCCATGTACTTCAATGTAGGAGACGGACAGACTGTCATTGGCAGTCTTATCCTATTGTCTATCTATTGAGGTGGAATGTGGATTGTATTAAGTCTGCCTGTCCCATTGTTAAATGTTAATGAGCCCACATTGTTCTGGCCAGATGGCTAGATAATTAGTTCAGGATAATTCTGTTTCTGTATACAACTTAATCTGCATATGATAATGTAATCAGACAACTCCTGACCTGTGTGTGGTATTATGATCAGAAGGGGGAGGTCCATGCTGTATATAAATTCTGTGTGGCTGTTCAATAAAGAGTGATTCCAGTACAAGCTAAGTTGTTGGCTAGCTTTGTATGAGGGCAGCTGGGAAAATCTGGTATATATGTTCATGACTGCAAGGAAGCCGTATATTGACAGAAGACCACAAGTGCAGTGTGGGTCACAGTTCCATTATAGACCCCAGATCAGAGGCTGTTAACCATTGAGCTGAAGCTTGATATCTGTTCTGACAGTTATTACCGCATTACATGCTACAACATGGCCACATCATCCACCCACAGCTGACATGAAAAACACACCATTAATGTACAACTACCTTCTAGCTGCTGGGAAGCAATTGATTGGCCATGTACACCGATCAGCCATAACATTTATGAACACCCACCTAATATTGAGTATGGCCCCCTTTTGATAAAACAACCAGGAGCCATTGAGGCATGGACCCCAAAGTAACATCCCCATGAATGGCAGGACCCAAGGTTTTCCAGCAGAACACTGCCCAAAGCATCACACTGTCTCTGCTGACTTGCCTTCTTATACCACATTCTGGTGCCAACTCTTTCCCAGGTAAGTGATGCACCCGGCCATCCACATGATGTAAAAGAAAACGCGATTCATCAGACCAGACCACCTTCTTCCATTGCTCCGTAATCCAGTTCTGATGTTCATGTGACCATTGTAGAAGCTTTTGGCTGTGGACACGGGTCGCCATGGGCTTCACAGCCCCATAAACAACAAACTGCCCATTTTTTTTATGCTTTCCCAACATCAACTTCATGGACAACATGATCGCTTGCTGCCTAATATATCCACCCATTTTCAGATGCCATTGTAACAAGATATTCCCTTTACCTTTCAGTGGTCATAACGTTATGGCTGATTGGTGTATGTGCATTGCATACTCCATGCCAAGCATAGACGACTTAAGCAAGAGAGTAGAGAATGGGCACAGGGCAGGGGACTCAGTTCTACACCCCTGCCCTGGGCTATGGATGAACCTGTCCCAGTACTGCCCCCACCCCTCTTATATTGCTTGTGAGTGGGAGAAGGATCGACTTACGTTACTTAAATGCAAAAAGAGTGCCCTCTTGGTGGTCAATGGAAAGAATGCTGGTCAGTGTAGGCTACTTATTTTGATAATCACTATTCCCATGTCTATGGCTCTGCCATGGGGCATTAGTGTTGAAAGGCAAAGGATTAATCTACTACCATTCAAGCTCAAAGAACCCATAGCAACCACCAGGGTCGTACATTCACAATCCCTGAACTTGTGGGGGGGAGCATCTATGATCAGTCAGGGGGGCCTAATCTGGGTAACAAATCTCCAGGGCAGCCACCAAAATACATTCCACTGGGGGGTCAAATACAACTGCAACACAAGAGAATAGTTACAGAGTAGGTGAGGTTGAATAAAGACAATAGTCCATCCAGTTCAACCTGTGTAGGTGTGTGTGGCCGTAATCATCTCTCATACCCCTGAATGTTCTGATCCTTGAGACGTACGTCTAAGAGTCTTTTGAAAGCCACCATACTTCCCGCAAAAACCACCTCTTGTGGTAGAGAATTCCACAATCTTGTAGCCCTAACAGTAAAGAACCCCCCACGGTGCCTGAGGTTAAAACGCTTCTCCTCTAATCGCATTGTATGCCCTCGAGTCCTCATGCAATCCTTTTGACTGAATAGCTTTTTTTCTATGCTGAGATCACCAATGAGGTATTTATAAATTGCTATCATGTCCCCCCTCAGGAGTCTCTTCTCCAGGGAGAATAAATCAAGCGATTGCACACGCTCTTCATAATTAAGGTTCTCCAATCCCATAATTAGTTTAGTTGCCCTTCTCTGGACTCTCTCCCACTTCAACACATCCCTCCTGAGGACTGGCGACCAGAACTGGACAGAATACTCCAGATGTGGTCGGACCAGAGTTTTATAAAGTGGAAGGATTATAGTCTTATCTCTGGAATACATCCCTTTCTTTATGCATGCTAATATTCTGCTGGCTTTGGCAGCTGCCGCTTGACATTGCATGCTATTGCCTAGTCTATCCTCTACCAAGACTCAAAGATCTTTCTCCATTTTTGATTCCCCCAAAGGTTCCCCCCCTAAAGTGTATTGTGCTTTTATGTTTTTAGTCCCCAAGTGCAAAACCTTACACTTCTCCACATTAAACCTCATTTGCCATGTCATAGAATAGATAGGAGTGCCTCTAAGAGAAGAGGTAAAGTGGGTTTACAGAATGGGATGCCTGTCGCCCAAAATAAGTTCTTGTACTTCTTTTGGGTATTAGGCGTCCCGCGATTCTGTTTGTGCGATTTTACCGCGGTTCGTGGGGCGACAATCGCGGCATAATCACGCCGCATTTGGGGTGCCATTGCAAGTCACGGGAATCGTACGGGCGTCCCCCAGCTTGCAATGGTTCGGGGTCGCGGGCAGAATCGCGGCAGTTCTGCCCCCGATCCGAAATGCCTATATATGAATGGAGCCTTACTGTTTTTTATTGGTTGAGCCAGATGGACTTCTGTCTTTTTTCAACCTGACAAACTACCATGGTAAGTGTGTACCTGGCTATACCTTCAGGTGAGCACTATTCATTCCATCTTCTGGAAACACACTTTACCTCTACTCTTAAAGGTGCCCCTATCTATTTTCTTGTGTCACAGTTCTATGAACCTCTAGAACAGTTAAATCTTTTCTATTTCTGTAAATCTGGATACAATTGGTCAAATGGTTATAATTGTACTTATCATTCTTGGAAAATCATTATTTGTCTGTATTATTACTTTGTACCTTTTGTGGCATCCATTCCCCCCACTGCATAGAGGGCCCCGACCGTAGACTTCCTGGGTTTGGTTCGGGGGCTTTGCATCATTGACCGTCTCTCAGGGAGTAGATGGTATTTCATGGCTTCCATCAGGAATTTCTGGCATTCCAGGTCATTGGCAAACATCGGACTGTTCTCCAGGTCTGCAAGGAGCTAAAGTCAAACTTTAGTCAGTCACACACGCAATGAAAGGTTCTTTATGTTCTACTGGTTTATGTTTAATCAAATTATATTAGCCAAATGTTTAAAATATATGCCTACAAAACTGAGACAGATCATATTAACCACTTTAATACCGGGCGATTTCTGGCACTCCGATCCTACATCATCAATTTTTTGGCTAGAAAATTACTCGGAACCCCCAAACATTATATATTTTTTTTTTTAGCAGAGACCCTAGGGCACAGGTGTCAAACACAAGGCCCGCGGGCCGAATGCGGCCCCCCAGGCCATTTCATGTGGCCCTTGCACCTCTCCTGCAGCTGCAGCACCCCCCTTGTTTCCTGCCCCCACCTTGTCTCAGTAGTCCACAGTAGAGAGGACAGAACTCCTTTGCCAGATCCAGCACTTCTCTGTGCAGCTGCAGAAAGGCTTGCCTTTACCCAACCCCCCTTCCCAGCAGTTCGCAGCAGAGAGGAGGGCAGAACTCCTCGTGCAGATCCTGCACCTCTCTGTGCAGCCGCAACACCACCTTGTCTATGCCTCCCCTGATCTGAGCATTTAGCAGACTCTGGAAGCTGACCCCAGCCCTCCTCTGGTCCTCCTCCAGACCCTGTACTTTCTTCTTCACAGATCCACCCGCATCTTCTTCCTGGCATTAGCACAAGGCAATAGGGTGCATTGTGATGTAAGGAAGGGTGGGTGACTCTTGACTTCTGATGGTGAGGGGGGCTCTTGACATCTCTTGTAAGGGTGTAAGGGGGTGTGGCGTGCTCTGAACATCTAATTTTACAGATATAACCGGCACTTTGATGGCAACCATAATGCTGATGCGGCCCACGATGAAATTGAGTTTGACACCTCTGCCCTAGGGAATAAAATGGCGGTTATTGCAACTTTTTATGTCACACTGTATTTGCGCAGAAATTTTTCAAACACGTTTTTTTAGGAAAAAATAAAACAGTTTTGTGAATTAAGAAAAAAAAAAACACTAAAGTTAGCCCAATTTTTTTGTAGAATGTGAAAGACAATGTTACGCTGAGTAAATAGATACCTAACATGTCATGCTTTAAAATTGCCCACACTCGTTGAATGACGCCAAACTTTGGTACCTAAAAATCTCTATAGGCGATGCTTTAAACATTTTTACAGGTTACCAGTTTACAGTTACAGAGGAGGTCTTGGGCTAGAATTATTGCTCTTGCTCTTACGTTCGTGGCGATACCTCACATGTATGGAATGAAAGTCGTTTACATATATGGCCTCGACGTACGCATGCGTTCGCTTCTGCGTGCGAGCACGCGGGGAAGGGGGCATTTTAAATTTTTTTCTATTGTTTATTTTATTTTTACACTTCCCCTTTAATTAGTTATTTATTTATTTTTGATCACTTTTATTCCTATTACAATGAATGTAAACATCCCTTGTAATAGAAATAGTGAATGACAGGTCCTCTTTATGGAGAGATGTGAGGTCAATAAGACCTCAGATCTCTCCTACAGGTAGTATTGGAACTGCCAGGCCATACGTGACGTCATCACGTTGCGCCTGGGCCTCCGAGAGTCATAGAGACTGCCAGGGACCATCTGGTCCTCGCAGTCTCTATGGTACACTTCTGCACAGAACGGATGCCCTGTAGCAGTAAATCTGCTATGGGGCAGTCAGGAGGTTTTTTGCATACTCATGATATACAAATAATGGATGGGTGGCGCTACACTATTTGTTTAAAGACAAAATTATGTCATGCATTTCAGGAATTTTCATGGGAGGAGGCGCTTTCTCATCTAAGCCTCCTGCCTGCTTGCCTATGCTAGGGGCAGGTGGATTCCAGGAAGTAAATGCTACATGAATCATATGCCCTTACTCAAGATAGCCACAGCTAGAATTGCTAAGGGGGGTGTTTTTTTAATGTGATTTCCTTAAAAAATAAAGCAGATAGATATAGATGGGGGGGGGGGGATTTGCATTGAATATTAAAAAATGTATTAAATAGCTGTTTCAGTTTGTGGTGCTCAGATACAGTTTAGTTCCGCTTTTAGACCTTTGTGTTTTCAATGCACAAGCTTTTCTTTTCAAATCAATAAATATACATGGGAATGCATATCAATGTGTGGCAAAAAAAACAAAAACAAAAGAAACATCACACAACTGTATGTCAATGCACGCTGCCATGCGTTTTACAGGAATTGATATGCAATGCAAAGTGCCTAACAATGCGTGGTAAAGTGTCTTCAGAACGTACTGTCAGGAATTTGAAGCCAGCCGTCAGAAAGAACGTGCCAGCTCTAAATCTTATGAGCATAAATGTTCAAGTTTGTGGACATAGAAGCCTAAATGTGCAAAACTGTGCAACACGGCGTGTGCGTGAACATCCACTACAGATACTGGACCCTTATGGCCTATTTAAACCTGACTTCTGCAGAGGATCATTGCCGGGTGCTCTTTCATTTTGAGTTCCTAGTTTTCCTGATCCTGAAGCTCCTGCTTGACCTTGTCATTGACCCGGCTTTCTTCTGGCCTTGGTTTGTTGCTCATCTCTGTTACTGACCGGGTGCAGACAGGTGCAGCCTACTTTCCCCACTGCAGGTGGCGCTCGTTCGCAGAGGAGGAGGAAGTCAGGAGGAGCTCAGTTCCTCTATGGTTTCCTCGGTCACAGGGAGGCAGCTATCCGATTGGATGCTGGCACCCCCTTTGACTCTAGTGGCCATCTTGGGTCAGGTAGAGTCAGGGGCTGACTGGCAACTTTCAGCCAAGGGGGCAAGTACAATCCAGAGGTCCATGGTGCAGCGACTCGGCCCCCCTCCCACTCTCCCTATTCCCAGCCTTCTTCTGACCCCAATTCCGAAGTTGAAGCTTCACTCCAGGTACTCTCTACCCACTGGTCGAATCTTGGTTCCCGACCTGGCCAGCAGGGGACTATTGGGGGGAAGCTGGGACAAATCAGTTGGGGCTGGCTGGGGGGAGTCTCCAGCGGGGCATGGAACCGGCCTCTGCTCAGACACAATTTACACCATCCATGTTGGGGGGGGGGGGGTGGGAGCTAGGCTCTGTCCTTGTCTTGATCCTGCACTCGGTAGGTTAGGAGCTGGAACTTTTTTTTACTTCTCTTCACCAGGAATCATTCAGGCATGTCTGTGGCAGAAGCAATGCAGACTTTTTACAAGGCATCAGAGTGGCCCAGGGGGCAATTGCCCCCCTGGCCCAGTCCTCCCCTGGGTAGAGTATTTAAAACCCTGGCTTCCAGGTTTAGCGTGCATTTTGAGAGTGGCTAGAGTAGGAACAAGTCACTTGTTTTTCAGGGAAAGTGCTTGGGAGCAGGGAAAGGTTCCAGAGGAGTAGGAAAAGTACAGGGACATGTCATCCTTCCTGGAAGTCTTCCCGTTTGGGTGCAGGCCGGCCAGGCCTCATTCCGCTCCTCAAGAAAGATGCTGTTGGCATCTTTGGTCCACCACTCTACTGCCGCTTTGCTGGTAAAACTTGTGAGCGCTCCAGGTCCCGTTACCTTCCTGCTGGGCTTGTTTGTTTCTTTGTTGGACTTCTGTTATAATATATTCCTGTTATTGCACCTGGACTCTGTGTCTTTTCTACTGCGCCTTCCCACACATGGCCTGGACTTCTGACCAAGATTTTTCCTATCTACTCAATACCTCACTGCTGCCATGTTATAAGCAGGTGAGATAGTGTTTCAAAAAACTGACTTGATCTCCCGAAAGTTTCGAGACTCGGTGCTCAGGCTATAGGGTCTCTGGAAACTGCAACGAGCAGCCAAGCTTAGAAAGCCGGCCATTTGGTAGGTATTAGCAAACAGGTAATAAAGGATAACCGTCTCCTAAAACCTACCGAGGTGCTGGCTCTCTATTAACCACTTAAGCCCCGGAAGATTTTACCCCCTACCTGACCAGGGCCTATTTTGCGATTCGGCACTGCGTGACTTTAACGGACAATTGCGCGGTCGTGCGAGGCTGTACCTAAACGAATTTGATGTCCTTTTTTCCCCACAAACAGAGCTTTCTTTTGGTGGTATTTGATCACCTGTGCGATTTTTTGATAATGCGCTATAAACAAAAAAAGAGCGACAATTTTGCAAAAATAACAATATTTTTCACATTTTTTTTATATGAAATTCCCCCAAAAAAAAAAGTAAAAATCAAAATTTTTTAACATTTTAGGCCAATTTGTTTTCTGCTACATATGTTTGATAAAAAAAATGGCAAAAAGCGTACTTTGATTGGTTTGCGCAAAAGTTATTGCGTTTACTAACAAAGGGAAAGATTTTTGTCGTTTTTGTTGTTTTTTTTTAACCCGTAATGGCGGCGATCTGCGATTTTTTTTTTGCGGGACTGTGACATTGCGGCGGACAGATTGGACCCTTGACTGACATTTTTGGGGTTACCAGTGACATTACTACAGTAATCAGTGCTATACATATGCACTGTTACTGTAAAAATGACACTGGCAGTGAAGGGGTTAACTTTTTTTTTTGAGAGCGAGGGGTTAAGTGTGTCCCTAGGGGCGTGATTCTAACTGTGATTGGCTGTGGCTTGATGTGTAAGAGCAGTGATCAATGGTCCTACATAGTAGAACCGTATGATCACCATTCTTACACAGGGGAGAATGACAGGCGGCTTTGTTTTCATTAGCCGCCTGCCTTTCTCCCGGTGTAACGGACGATCGCGAGTGCCCGGCGGACATCGGGTCCGCCGGGCACACGCGTGGGAGAGTCCGTGACCGCGCGGGAGCGCGGCTCTGGCGGCGCGCGCTCGCTCCCTAGAGCCTCACAGGCTAGCGACGTAGCCCTACGTCGCTTTGCCTGTGAGGGGCTGACCGCCGCCGTAAATAGTCATGCGGCGGTCGGCAAGTAGTTAAAGCTTGACTGCGGGCATGTTGGCAAATTCTGCTTCATCCTGTCTTTGATTCTGCCTACGATTTGATACTTTCCTGCTCAGCTGAAACCGAACCCGACTGCTCACCGGACTCTGCTCATAACGGAGCTGGGTGTATCCTGAGTGTCGTACACGCGATATTTCTGCTTGTCCACCAGCGCTCCCAAGTTCCAGTCTTCGGTACCAGCTCCCTGGCACTTGTGCCTTTCTATCGCCCTTGCAGACCTAGTCTCAACTTCCAGAGATGTGCAAGAGGCCACCCTTGTCATTTCAGGCTCCTCATACAAGTACCATTGTTTGCTGGATACTAGATATTGACAGGGCTGGATTAAGAACAACATGGGCCTGGCCTGGTGCTGAGGATTTTGGTGGTTCAGGGCTTCAAGTATGAATGGACACAGTCAGTGATCGTTAAGGATCAGTACCCAGAGAGCAGGGGGAATCTGATGGAAAGTCTGGGGTGAATGGTGCGGGGGGGCAATTATAAGCACTGTTCTCCCTCTATGGCTCACAAAGAAAGCAGCTGAAAGCCCCAGGAGGGAGAGGAGGAGAAGCAGCTTTCAGCTCCTTCATAGAGAGTCAAAGAGGGAGATTGGGGCTTGTAATTACCCCCACCACCGCACTGATAAACCCCCAACTGTCATATTTCCCCTGCAGCAGGAGGTTGCGGGAGCCTCTCATGTGGCCCCCTACTGGCCCTGAGCTGAATAGTCAGTCTGCCCCTACTGGGCCTATTTTAAGGTGGGGGCCTGGAGCTGCAGCTCCAATAGCCCCTACGTTAATCTGGCCCTGGATATTGATGGAACATTCATACAACCAAGAAAAACAGCTATACTACATATAACATATACCATTCTGTTAGTGTTCAGTATGCTAAAATAAAACAAACAGAAGTTTAAGCTGTTTTTTTGGGGGTTTTTTTGTTCCAATTCCAATAAGCTTTATAGACACCATTAAATGGTTAGTTTGACATCTTACCCAGATGTGACTCTTCTACTGATGTGTTTCACCCTCAATCTGTCCTCAATCATAGCCCAGATTGAGGGTGAGACACATATCGATGTCTGTCTGTTTCAGAATGTGTTTTATTTAGCTTGTCATTATGGCTCCTGTTGTTGGTTTGCTTGCAATACGCTCATTAGAGCAGGTACGGGCAAACCGGCATTGAGGAAAGACTATTGGCAGTGAAAACATTCTGTAGCACCCTCCTAGGTAGGAGCTAGGGAGAGAGTATAGTTTTGTGCTCTGTCTGCTTACCAGAGGAGCTGCAGGCAAATCTCTATTGTTCTCTGCCTACCAGAGAGCAGGATCTGTTAGTGAGGTCTGCTCATTGTGCTCAGTATGCGATTCACTCTAGAGAGTGTTTTACGCTGGTCCAATAGGGAGGCATGTTGGACAGTGGGAGGAAACCTGATGAATGGGTGCATAGACTTTTGATACAGTCCTGATGATTGGCAGAGGGCAGGCAGGTCGCTTCGGTGCATTCTGGGATACTGTATAAAAGTCAGGAGCACATGTGCTGAGGGGTCTTTCGTTGGAGAGCGGAGTCGCGGAGGGAGGAGGCGGCTGCCTCCTCCTCTGTAGAGGTGCCATGTGGATGCTGGAGGTTGTCCTGAGGGCCAGAGGAGTGGTTGAAAGGAACTGAACCCAGAAGTCCAGGGAAGCTGACTGGAGACCCTGTGGCTGCAGTATCGTGAGTACAGGGGCCTGACCTGAGAGGGACCACCCCTGCTCATAGAATAGTCAGTGGACGGGTGTTAGCAGAGAGAGAGAGAGAGAGGATACTAGGGAGAGTGTCCTTAAGATAAGAGATTGTTCTCCAAGTCGTCTTGATGGAACCAAGAGACTTAATTCTTACTCATTCAAAGTGGCAGGATGAATTAACAGCCTGACTGTTCCACATCTAAAAGCAAAGTAGAGAAGATAGAAGTCCTCAAATACTGTGAATAGTTAATTGGAGTATCCCACTATTCCCTTCTCCTATCCCCATTATAAATTAAACAACAAAACAACCAAAATACCCCTGGACTGATTATTGAAGTGTGAGCCAAGAGGAAATAAGAAATGAATATAATAATAAAGTAAGTGAATACCTAGCAGCTCTTATGTGGGCAGTGCTACACTTCCCTTACATGTGTAGATGCATTCGCTCTACATAGACATCTCCCCTGGCAAACACTCCAATGCGCTATGCGTGGGTCTGTGTGCCGGTAGAGATCAATGTGTATTGTGGTGCGGAGTTCAAGAATCAAGCAGCAAGGATATGACCACCAGCGGGGGAGGGTCTGTATAATGTGCAGATTTGTTAGCGCGGTGGGGATATGTTTGCTCCGGGAAGTCAATATCGTTTTGATATCTATCTGCCTTTATAAAGGGATACACGCTCATGTCTTTCTACTGTGCCTGATCACCATAGTGGAAACAGCATGGCTCTTTCCCTGCAGATCGCCTCACATCTATGGGAACAGTAGTATAATCCTATTAGACATTGTTCTCTGAGCCTTGCTGAGTGGGATTCATGCCAGTAGTAGTGGTGGGAGTGCATGCATGAGTTTGATCAGAGCAGCGTTCACGGTTCTACACGCTGGTTTCATTGAGTAGTGTTAGGCGCGAATTCCGCTACACGTGGGCTTCATTGTTAAGTGCGGTGTGCGGATTTCCTCACACCAACAGAGGGAAGCCTTGCACGATGTTCTGCTCGTTCACGATCCTTTACTACCCATCTCTATTGTATATTTGAATGTATACAGGTGTGCCATTGGCTGATTCTATGTGAGTAACTTATGTCATGTGACTGTACATTTTGAACTGATCGGCTGATGTTGTATAGCCATCACTTCCTGCCGTTATCCCTGTGTTGTCCCATAAATAACCGGAGTTCAATGCTTTAGGCAGGACATTCTATCGAGCATCCAATGTGATAACAGCCTGTGTGTCTGTATTGCTGGGTACTGCTGAGCGAGCTCCATTACCTTATACAAAAGAGCTGAGAACTGCGCTTTTTATCGCAACGGGGGTAATTGCGATTGGCTTATCCAAAAGTGCACCTATTAGCACAACGGAGTTATTTGCGCATCAAGCGTACATTAAGATCCAAGACATGTCCTTCGTGCCGGTTCACACTTCTGCGATGCGGGAACCCTGCGAATCCACTGCGGGTTCCCACATCGCATTGAACTCGCATGGCAGTTCACACTGCCATATGCGAATCGCTGGGGGTGTCAATACAAAGTTAACGACGCCCCCAGATCAGCTCGCATATCGCAGTGCGAACTGACAGTTCGCCAATGAATCGGATCGCACTGGTGTGAACCACCGATTCTGCTGCGGACCCAAAAAAGGGTCCTGTGCATGTTCAGTGCGATTCAGATGCAAATTCAGTCATACAATCTGTATGGCTGAATTCGCATCGTACAGACATCGCATGTGATTTTAGGAGCAGTGCGCTCCCAATCACATGCGATGTCTGTCATCGCAGAAGTGTGAACCGGCACTTAAAGTGGAACTATAGGCAGCTTTTTTTTTTTTTTCATTTTGGATAGCGTAAGGAAGGGGTATAACCCCAGTCAGATTTTTATTCGCCATCCAATTACAGAGATTTTGCTTCACTTCCTGTCCCACAGCCAAACAGGAAGTGAGAGGCAATCCCTGCAAATCAAAGGATTTCCTTGGGTGGCCCCAAGGGCACCAGGACTAGTGTCCCCATTGGAAGATTTCCCCTCTTTTACTTTTCTGGAGACAACCCAAAATGTAGTATTTTCTTTTACTTTCACTTTCAATGATAATGATAAACAAGACACATAGAATCTCCCTAACAGGGGAATAGACAGCAATAAAAGCTGACAGGGGTTCTAATCCCTCTCCACTCTATCCAAAATGGAAAAAAAGTTTTGCCTTGAGTTATAGTTTAACCCTGACTCCTCTACTGATGCATTTCACCCTCAATCATAGCCTATGACAGTCCAGATTGAGGGCGAGATGCATCATCAATGTCCTCAACCCTGCCAGACATGACTCCTCTACTGACACGTTTCACCCTCGAACTGTCCTCAAGGCTATGACCTTGTCCAGATTGAGAGTAAAGACATGTTAGTGGAGGAGTCAAGTCTGACATCTTTAACCCCACCAGGCATGGCTCTTCGACTGATGCGTTTCACCCTAAATCATAACCTATAACAGTCCAGATTGAGGGCGAGACGCATCATCAATGTCCTCAACCCTGCCAGAAATGACTCCTCTACAGACACGTTTCACCCTCGATCTGTCCTCAATTATAGCCTATGACCTAGTCCTGATTGAGAGTAAGACATGTTAGTGGAGGAGTCAAGCCTGACATCTTTAACCCCCACCAGGCATGACTCTTCGACTGATGCGTTTCACCCTTAATCACAACCTATAACAGTCCAGATTGAGGGCGAGATGCATCATCAATGTCCTCAACCCTGCCAGACATGACTCCATGTTTCACCCTCGATCTGTCCTCAATTATAGCCTATGACCTAGTCCAGATTGAGAGTAAGACATGTTAGTGGAGGAGTCAATTCTGACATCTTTAACCCCACCAGGAATGGCTCTTCGACTGATGCGTTTCACCCTCAATCATAGCTTATAACAGTCCAGATTGAGGGCGAGACGCATCATCAATGTCCTCAAACCCGCCAGACATGACTCCTCTACTGACACGTTTCACCCTCAATCTGTTCTTAGTCATAGGTGTGCACATACGGTGTGCTAGGTGTGCATAGGC
The DNA here is from genome assembly GCF_965119305.1 of Pelophylax lessonae. NCBI lineage: Eukaryota > Metazoa > Chordata > Amphibia > Anura > Ranidae > Pelophylax > Pelophylax lessonae. Next base: position 8,025,663 of record NC_138774.1, on the reverse strand, counting down.
ACACCTTAATGACCCTGTGTGGTGAAGATTCCGCCTGTTTAGTCTTCTGATATTTCACCAAAGCCTCCTAGCGAGGCTCCTAAAAAAGTGAATGAAAAAATAATTAAACAAAATTGTAAAAAAGAAATAAATAAAATGGTAAAAAAAAAAAATATATATATATAAAACAACAAAATAAAAAAAAAAACGACTGACACCAGTGGCGGAACTACCAGGGTCACAAAGGTTGAACTTGCAACTGGGCTCAGGTGTTCCGCTACTGTGGAGGGGACCGCAAGTTTTCAGGAAGGTGGCCAGCTGCAGGACCGTAATAAAGGGTCCCACCATAGGCGTTCGCTTAGGGTGTGCCAGGTGTGCCTGGGCACACCTTAATCACCCTGTGTGGTGAAGATTCCGCCTGTTTAGACCCATGATATTTCACCAAAGCCCCCTAACGAGGCTCCTAAAAAATTTTAATAAAAATAATAAAAAAATAAAATTATAAAAATAAAAAAAATAAAAACTGCTGACATCATCCTACTGACAACAATCTCTGCCCTGCTAACACCGTCCACTGCCCTACTGACACCGTCAGTATATATACACATGTACACACACAAATATGTGAGCTTTGGGGTGCACACCCTAATGCAATAGGCTGTGCACACCTATGATGATAGTCTATATTGAGGGTGAGATGCATCATAATGTCCCCAGCCCTGCCAGACAGGACTCCTCTACTAACACGTTTCGCCCTCAATATGTCCTTAGTCATAGCCTATGATAGTCATCATAGGCATGAGCATAGGGTGTGCATGGGCACACCTTAATCACTCAGTTTGGTGATCACCCAGTGTCCTCAATTATAGTCTATGACCTAGTCCAGATTGAGAGCGAGACGCATCATTGATGTCCCCAACCCTTCCATACATGAATCCTCTGCTGACACATTTCATCCTCAATCTGTCCTCATTTAAAGCCTATGACCTAGTCCAGATGGAAAGCGAAACGCATCATGGATGTCTCCAAACTTTCCATAAATGACTCCTCTTCAGACACACTTCACCCTCAATCTGTCCTCAATTATAGCCTATGACCTAGTCCAGATTGAGAGCGAAACGCATCATTGATGTCTCCAAACCTTCCATAAATGACTCCTCTTCAGACACACTTCACCCTCAATCTGTCCTCAATTATAGCCTATGACCTAGTCCAGATTGAGAGCGAGACGCATCATCGATGTTCCCAACCCCTCCATACATGATTCCTCTTTTGACACATTTCACCCTCAATCTGTCCTCAATTAAAGCCTATGACCTAGTCCAGATGGAGAGCGAAACGCATCATCGATGTCCCCAACCCTGCCATACATGACCCCTCTTCTGACACATTTCACCCTCAATCTGTCCTCAATTATAGCCCATGACCTAGTCCAGATTGAGGATGAAAAATGTTAGTGGAGGAGTTACGTCTTACATCTTCACCCCTGCCAGACGTTGCTCCTTTACTGATGCATTTCATCCTCAATCTGTCCTCAATTAAAGCCTATGACCTAGTCCAGATGGAGAGCGAAACGCATCATCGATGTCTCCAAACCTTCCATAAATGACTCCTCTTCAGACACATTTCACCCTCAATTTGTCCTCAATTATAGCCTATGACTTAGTCCAGATTGAGAGCGAGACGCATCATCAATGTCCCCAACCCTGCCATAAATGACTCCTCTTCGGACACATTTCACCCTCAATCTGTCCTCAATTATAGCCTATGACCTAGTCCAGATTGAGAGCGAGACGCATCATCGATGTCCCCAACCCTGCCATACATGACCCGTCTTCTGACACATTTCACCCTCAATCTGTCCTCAATTATAGCCCATGACCTAGTCCAGATTGAGGATGAGAAATGTTAGTGGAGGAGTTACGTCTTACATCTTCACCCCTGCCAGACGTTGCTCCTTTACTGATGCATTTCATCCTCAATCTGTCCGCAATTATAGCCTATGAATTAGTCTGGATTGAGGATGAGACATGTTAGTGGAGGAGTCAGGTCTGGCGCTTTCTTTGCTGTCGAAGAGCTACATCTGACAGCAAAGAAAGATCACCCTTGATCTGTCCTCGATAGCCTATCTTTGTGTTGTAGGTGCGCTGAACCTTATGAGTACAGTATGCGTTTCAACGTGATGGGTGATCTTTGGTCCTAGAGGCTGCCCACAAGAAACTGTGTGCTCTTGCTGGACCCCCAGAGGAGTTTGTTGAAGTTTTGAAAGGATGGGAGCGCCACACCAGCTTGTTACAAAAAAGTCTGTACAAGCTGGGGTGGGGCTCCCATCCTTTCAAAACTTCAGTTGTAGACTATAACCTAGTCCAGATCGGGGGTGAGCTATGTTAGTGAAAGAAAAAAAAGAACAAAGAGAAATCTTGTAAGTGCTACAGATGGAAAGGGCCCTCAAGAGGATTAAGTCCATGTGTGAGTACACAGCAAGCTCCTCTTCAATCTTTCTGTTACAGACCCAGCCAGGACAGGGGTTTTTGGGAGGGGATTGCAGGGTGGCCTCCTGCCTACAGATTATGGGCCCTGGCTTTTAAGGAAACACTATTTTTTGGGAGGTGTATGCCTGGGGGACCTTTGGAGTGGTCTTGTTTCTGATTCAAGTTCATGTCTCCGCAAAACACACAGACTCTGTGAATCTAGGCCCCCGATCCATGTTTTGGGCCTAGATACCCCATTACCAACAATGGCTTCACACTGGGAGACTAAGAACAGATGTTCATATCATCAGCTCAAAGCCACCTGTCTGGGGTCACTTGCTATAATGTGTTTTTTTGTAAGTAGGTCTGTCCCATAGTTAGCCTCCTAGATGTCCTTTCACTCATTAGTAATTGTGTTAATTAGGTCACCTATTGTTTCTGTCTGTCTGATCATCTCTTGTGGAGGTAATTAATATTGTCACCCCTGTACCTTGTTATTGAATCATTGTGGGATGTTTATGCTTATAATAATGTGTAATGTACTTTGTATTTAGAATGGTGGGCTTGGTGCCCAATAGTCTGTTTGGGAACTGAGTCACCTAGGTGGCTAATTGGCAGCTTAATGTCTATCAGGGTTGCTGACAGAAATTACGGGACCCTGGAAGAGTCAGGTCTGACATCCTCAGCCCCACCATGAGTGGCTTCTTTCATGAATAATCCATAATCAGCGAGTTTAGTAATAGCCTATGACTAATTCAAGATTGAGGGCAAAATGTGTCATTTCTGAAGGGTTGTGGGGGTGAAGTGACCACATGTCAATAAAGCTTAGTACAACTGAAGGAAAGAAAAGTACCCCATGACCCCCCCCCCCCCCCCTTGTGCAGCCTAGATTTTTGTATGTTTCATATTTTGGGGAGGAGGTGAATGCCAGAAGGCCAGGCACTCAAGGCCATTTGCTAGAGTAGTATGACTTGGGATTACTTCTGATAAAATTAAAAACATTGAATCCATAAAAATCTTAAAAACGGTACTTATAGGTAACTACTACAAAGTACTTACCTCTGTCTCCATCCAATGGAGGAGAAGGAAATTAAAAGAGAACTTTAAATGTTCCACAAGAAGGACAGACACTATAACAGCAATACATTTTTTATTGATATTCTAGTGTATGCCCGCCTTGCGGCATATTTAAACTCCTCTGCTGAAATAGGAAGAGATGGCCTAGCAGCCACACACCTCAACCTGAGTGGTTAGCAGGTAAAAGCAGCCTCAGGTTGATTCATCCAGGCCATGTCCCCAAAATGTTTCGCCCCACCCAAATCTACATGATTAAGCCCCAGGGGTGAGGCGAAACATGTTGAAGACGTAGCTTGGGGGAATCGAACTGAGGCTGTTTTTACTTGCTTACCACTTGGGCCGGATGAAGTGTGCGGTGGCTGGTCTCTTCCTATTTCTGCAGTGTGCTTTAAAACTGCAAGACCTCTGCTCAGTCTGCTCCCTTGCTGGTCAGCAGCATCCAACACATCGGACATTGATAGCCTGAGTGGGGACCCTTAAGCATTTATCGTGGCTCACGGTTAAAGTCCTGTTGGGGACGAAACATGCTGGGGACAAGGCTTGGAGGAATCAAGCTGAGGCTGCTTTTACTTGCTTACCACTTGGGCCGGACAAAGTGTGTGGTGGCTGGTCTCTTCCTATTTCTGCAGTGTGCTTTGGATCTGGGTAACCTCTCCTCAGCCTGCTCCTATGCTGGTCAGCGGCATCCAACACATCAGACTTTGATAGCCTGACTGGGGACCCTCAAGCATTTATCGTAGCTCACATTTAATGTCCTGTTCTAAATTCCATCTCCACCATTGGATGGAGACCGAGGAAATTACTTTGTAGCATTTACGTTTAACCACTTCCTTACCACGTTGTAGCCAAAAAATGACTACAGTGCGGCTCTGTTGTTTCGGGAGGACATCCATGCACGTCCTCCTGGAACCATGCCTTTTGCACGCCCCCTGTAGTGCGCATCCGGTGTGCTCTGTGATTACTGTGTCCATCGGATACAGCCGATCACAGATCATGGTAAACGGCCAATCATAGTGGCCCTTTACCACGTGATCAGTTGTGTACAATCACAGCTGATCACAGTGGAAACAGGCATGACTTTCCTCACACGCTGTCAAAGCGTGAGGAGAGGAGAACCGGTAACTGGCAATCCTGACAGGGGACATGTACAGAGATACTCAGGGCACTGATCATCAGTGCCCTGATTATCAGTGCAGCCCCAACAGGGACAATCAGTGCTCAACAATGCTGCCCATCAGTGCTGTTCATTGGTGCCCATCAGTGCCTCCTCATCAGCGCTGCCAATCAGTGCCACCTATCAGTTGCACATTAGTGCCACCTATCAGTGCAGCCTCATCAGTGCCGTCTCATCAGTGCAGCCTATCAGTCCCCATCAGTGCAGACAATCAGTGCCCATCAGTACAGCCTATCAGTGCCCATTAGTGAAGCCTCATCAGTGCACATCAGTGAAGAAGAAAAATTACTCATTTGCTAAATTTTATAACAGAAACTAAGAAAAAGTTGTATTTTTCTCAAAATGTCCTTTTGTTTAGCAAAAACTATCGGTGATTAAATACCACCAAAAGAAATCTCTATCTGTCTCAAACAAATTATAACAATTTCATATGGGTACAGTGTTGCATGACCGCCCAATTGTCATTCAAAGTTCCACAGCACTAAAAGCTAAAAATTGGCCTGGGCGGGAAGAGGGTATAAGTAAGCAAGTGGTTAACCACTTGCCAACCGCCTCCTGTATATTTACTGCGGTACGCAGCCGCTTACAGGCAAAGTGATATAGTACTACGTCGCTTGCCAAAGAGCCTGTAGATGGCGAGCGCGCACCGGCGCGCTCCCGCCCCCGCTCATTCCCTGCCTAGCCAGCGCGTGTGACCGGCAGCTCCGATGGCCGCCCGCCACTCGCGATCTCCCACAGGAGAGGGAGAAAGACCGACGGCTGATGTAAACACAACCGTCTGTCATTCTCCCTGAAGTAATGGCAGAGACTATTCGATCCTGCTATATAGGATTGCATGTCTCTGTGGCTACTTCACTAGCCATGCCCCCGAACAGTTAGAATCACGCCCCTAGGGACACACTTAATGCTTGATCACCAATAAAGTTAACCCCTTCCCTGCCAGTGTCATTTTTTTACAGTAACAGTGCATATTTATAGCACTGATTACTGTAGTAATGTCACTGGTACCCCCAAAAGTGTCAAAAATGTCAGTCAAGGGTCCGATTTGTACGCTGCAATGTCGCAGTCCCGCAAAAAAAAATTGCAGATCGCCGCCATTACTAGTAAAAAACAATAAAAATGACATCAATCTTTCCCGTAGTTAGTAAAGGCAATAACTTTTGCGCAGACCAATCAATATACGCTTATTGCGATTTTTTTTACCAAAAATATGTAGCAGAAAACAAATTGGCCTAAAATGTTAAAAAATGTAGATTTTTACATTTTTTTTTTTTTGAGAATTTCAAAAAAAATGTGAAAAATATTATTTTTTCAGAATTGTCGCTCTTTTTTTGTTTATACCGCAAAAAATAAAACTCTCACAGGTGATCAAATACCACCAAAAGAAAACTCTGTTTACGGGAAAAAAGGGACATCAATTTCATTTGGGTACAGCATTGCACGACCGCGCAATTGTCAGTTAAAGTCACGCAGTGCCGAATCGCAAAATATGGCCTGGTCAGGAATGGGGTAAAATCTTCTGGTCTTAAAGCGGTTAAAAATACGCTCATTGAGAATTGTTTTGTCAAAGACATGTAGCTAAATACATTTTGGCCTAAATATATGACAAAAATTTAATATATTGGATATTTTTTAGCTGTCAAAGTAGAAAAATATTGTTATTTTTTCAAAATTGTCGCATTTTTTTATTACTATCGCAAAAAATAAAAATCGCAGAGATGACCAAATACCACCAAAAGAAAGCTCTGTTTGTGGGAAAAAAAGGACGTAAATTTAGTTTGGGTACGGCGTTGCATGACCGCGCAATTGTCAGTTAAAGTCGCACAGTGCCGAATCGCAAAAAGTGGCCCTGACGTAAGACAGCAAAATCCTCCGGTGGTAAAAAAACCACCAAAAGAAATCTCTATCTGTCTCAAAAATTACAACAATTTCATATGGGTACAGTGTTGCATGACCGCCCAATTGTCATTCAACATTCCACAGCGTTAAAAGCTAAAAATTGGCCTGGGCGGGAAGGGGGTATAAGTAAGCAAGTGGTTAAGGTGCCCAAAGAGGTGATATAGGAAGGTCCCACCACTATTATTTTGGGGACTTATAGGCATCTAATTGCACACCATTCATAAATATGCAAAATGTAATATTGCAATATATATTAAATATTCTTTAATAAAATATAATAATTTTATCACAATGAACCAAATTATCTCAGCACCAATAATTCTTAGGATGCTGCATTGTCTTCAGAACCTTCGCCCTGGGGGAACAGAGAAGGAGAGCGGAGGCTGCTGGTATACGGCAGTAATCCTCTTGGCGTTAAAGAGTGTACAGAACATGTTGATCTTTTTAAATATAGATAAAAGCTGAGTATGTTGAGCTCAGCGGGACGCTGCGTGTCTTCTCTTCTTATTTTATTATTTACCGCAGTCACTAAACATGGAAGATATTTTCGGTCCTGACTTTTAACATTTTGTACACTAACCAGCAAATCCTTTGATCAAAAATTTAGAAGCACTTGGTAACAGAAGGTGATTTGATGTCCACAAAAAAATCAATAACATGGAAAAAAACTAACAAATCAATAAAAAACAAAAAAGAAAGCAAGTGTGAAAAATAAAAATGCCTGAAGGGGTAAGTCCACCCAGAACGGACATATTGGCTCAGAGTGGATGCCGGCAGCCTGAATCATACGCTGTGATCTTCTGAGCTTGGATCTCAGCAGGGAGTTATTGGACCAATGGATGGCTCTTTATGTCTCTCAGTACTCTTCCTTGATAGCCCAGGTCTGTCAATTAGGATTGACCAGGTATGTATTAATAATGTAACCTTTTATATATTTTTATAGCTTTGGACCCTCTAATGCTGCTTGGTAGGAGAGGTGAAGGATATATGAAGACGTTTAGGCATGGATAGTTCCAAGAATCCAGGTTACATCAACACAAAGGGATCTCTGATATGTATGGACTCGTTTAAAATGCACATCAAATGCAAGGCAGGTTAGCAAATTACTATCGACTTTAGTAGAGTCGTACTTGACAGTTTAGAGGTTGTATTTGACCTGCTTTGTATTTCTCTAAGATGGGAGTGATGGTGGTTCAGGGGTCTGATGAGGCAAGCCAAAAAAGCTAATTAGGACCCGTAGGATGGTTTGTATTGCTGTAGGATAGGAGTGATGGTGGCCCTCGGGGGTCCAATAGGTCAGGCCAAAAAAGCTAATTAGGACCCATACCATGGTTTGTATTGCTCTAGGATCGGAGTGATGGTGGTTCCCAAGGTCCAATTGGTCAAGCCAAAAAAGACAATTTAAACCCATAGGATGGTTGTATTTCTCTAGGATGGGAGTGACCGTGGTCCTCAGGAGTCTGACGAGTTAAGAAAAATAAAGTAAATGAAGACCCATAGGATGGTTTGTATTGCAAATTAAGACCCATAGGATGGTTTTAATTGCTCTAGGATAGGAGTGATGGTGGTCCTCAGGGTCTGACAAATTAAGACCCATAAGATGGTTTGTATTGCTCTAATATGGGAGTTATGGTGGTCTTTAGGGGTCAGATGGGCCAAGCCAAAAAAAAGCAAATTAAGACACATAGGATGGTTTGTATTGCTGAACAATAGGAGTGATGGTGGTCCTCAGGGGTCCAATGGGTCAGGCCAAAAAAGCTAATTAAGACCCATAGCAAAGTTTGTATTGCTCTAGCATAGGAGTGATGGTGGTCCTTAAGGTCCAATGGCTCAAGCCAAAAAAAGCAAATGGAGACCCATAGGATGGTTTGTATTTCTCTATGATGGGGGTGATGGTGGTCCTTAGGGTTTGACAGGTCAAGCCTGAAAAGCAAATTAAGACCCATAAATGGTTTGTATTGCTGTAGGGTGGGAGTGATGGTGGTCCTCAGGATTCTTACAGGTCAAGCCAAAAAAAGCTAATTTGGACCCATAGGATGATTTTTATTAGTCTAGAATGGGAGTGTTGGTGGTCCTCAGTAGTGATGGATGAACATCTGATGGGACGGTTTGTGAACGGTTCGTGCGAACTCGCTCAAATGTTCACGAACCACAGGTTCGTGGTGGGTCCCATTCATTTTAATGGCAGGCGAACATGAAAAACCTCCAGGTCATATTTGCAGCCACAAAATACTTACTAGCTGTGCACACATAGTCCCACAACATGGACACTGACATACCAGAAGTATTGCTATTGGAAAAGTTGCCATAATTTTTTTTTTTTTTTTCAGCAAAAACATTTTTTTTTTCTAAATCAGCCAGAATTGACAGCAGCCGGTAAATACATGTCAAATACATATAGGGTCCATTCACACATCTGTAAAATGGGTCCGCATCCGTTACACAATTTAGCGGAACCTTTACAGACCCATTGATTTTCAATTCCAGTCTGAAAAATTAGGCATTCACAGGATAAAGAAGTAAGTGTCGGCCAGTACAGGCCCCAAAAATTAGCCAACAGGCGTTCACCTGACAGCAAAGAACTTTGTTCATTCTCTGCTGTGTGCACCCGCAAAGACACCACCACCAACACCACCACCATATACCCTCCGCTTGAGTCACAGGAATTATTTTCCGATCCATCACAAGACATTTACGATGCACAGCCATTCTTGGCACGTGACGTCCATAGACACATCATCATCCACGTCACCTTCCCCACCACTAACATTTGAGATCTTGGAGTAGGCAGCAACAGCGGGGACCGACCTCCTTGAGCTGATCTGGGTACAGTCTTCAGACTGCTGAGTGGCGGCTGTTGCTACCTCCTCTTCCTGATCCGATGCCAAGAATGGCTGTGCATCGTAAATGTCTTGTGATGGATCGGAAAATAATTCCAGTGACTCAAGCGGAGGGTATATGGTGGTGGTGGTGTTGGTGGTGGTGTCTTTGGGGGTGCACACAGCAGAGAGTGAAGAGGGTGCAGATAGAGAGGATGAGGAGGGTGCAGAAGAGGAAGGCTGAGTGAGCCACTCAACCAAGTCTGGTGCGTCCTTTGACGTAATCAAACGCACCTTTTGCAACTTCCCACTTAGGCTCCGGCCTACTGCTCCTGCCCTACCCCTACCACCCCTGGGGAAGGGCCTGCCTCTTCCTCTGCCTGTCATTTTTTATTAAATGACCCTGTGACAAAAGTCTCTAGAGAAGCGCAGTATATGTGGAAGAAGGTATATAACACCCCGTTTCAATCTGTCATTTTGGGGGGGCCACTGGTCTATCACACCAGTTATAAAAAAAAATTCCCCGTAACTTTTGTCACTGTGTGTAGCAGCGTTAAGGCAGGGAAACAGGCAAAATTTCTGCAGTACCCAAATACACTATTATGAAAGTATATTGTTATATAACACCCCGCTTCAATCTGTCGTTTTGGGGGGGGGGGGGCACTGGTCTATCACACCAGTTATAAAAAAAAATTGCTAGTAACTTTTGTCACTGTGTGTAGCAGAGTTAACGCAGCGAAAGAGGCAAAATTTCTGCAGTACCCAAATACACTATAATATACTTTCTATATTAGAAAGTATATTATAAGTGTATTACACCCCTATATAGTGCACTGCACACCAAACAACAGTACACCTATAAAAGGACTTTTGTGGACCTATTAGCTAGTGATTTGTGTCACTATACAGTCTTTCCCTGCTCCCCACAGCAACCTCTCCCTACACTATGCTGCACAATACAAATCCACTATAATATGCTTTCTATATTTGAAAGTATATTATAAGTGTATTACACCCCTATATACTGCACACCAAACAACAGTACACCTATATCAGGCCTTAAAAGGACTTTTGTGGACCTATTAGCTAGCGTTTTGTGTCACTGACAGTCTGTCCCTGCTCCACACAGCAACCTTTCCCTACACTGACAAAAAGCAGAATGTAAAATGGCAGCCAGCTCAGGTCTATTTATAAGGTAGGGGGTATGTCCATGTGCTGAAATGTCTCAATTGGCTGTCCTGTACCACCTGATGGATGTGTCATGGGTCAAAGTTCTTCCCAATGTAAAAGAATATGGCGGTAGTGAACATATGTTCGCATGAACGAGCAAAGTTCGCCGCGAACTGACCGCTGGGCGAACTGCAAGGCCATCTCTAGTCCTTTAGGAGTTCAATGGATTAAGCCAAAAAAGCAAGTTAAGACCTATAGGATGGTTTGTATTGCTGTAGGATGGGAATGATGGTGATCCTCAGGAGGCCAACATTTCAAGGCAAAAAAAGCTCCATAGGATGATTTGGAGTGCCCACTGAAAAAAGACAAGAGGAGAGGCAGGAGAGCCCTTATAGTGTAAGACCCCGTTCACACTGGGGCGACCTGTCAGGCGACCTGGTCGCCTGACAGGTCGCCGTAGGTCGCCTGCCATAGAGTAGCTGTGGACCGGTTCTAATAGGAGCGACACAAGTCGCTCCAACTTAGAAAAAGCTTCTCCGGGGCGACCTGGAGCGACCTGCATTGACTTCAAGGATATGAAGTCCGTGCCGGCTGCTCCGAGGTCGCGGTGCGAGCTGCGCACCGCGACCTGTGAGGTCGCCCTGGCAAGTAGCGTTGCCCCAGTGTGAACGGGGTCTGACACAGTAAAAACATGACGCGGTAGCATGGCTTGGCTCAAGTGTGAACCGGGACAAACTCTGTTTATCAGCAAAGCCAAGTTGTCATAATTTCCCAATTTTTCACAGAAACTTTGGAAAATTCCTAGTTCATCTCTGTCCGTAGGTACAAAATCTCATAATAAAATAATCATTGCTAAAAACATTAAAAATATATTTGAATATTAAAAAAAAAAAAAAAATAACTCCGTTCATGAATATTACATGTGTGGAATCTGACAAATTTCAATGAAAAATTAACAAAATGTATCAACAAGAGATTAACCTCCCTGGCGGTATGATTATGTCAGGAATTACATACCAAAAGCGGTACAATTGTTTTCATGGAAATTTGGCGTTATGTATTATAGGCCTACAATTCTTAGTAATTACTGACTTAAACCTGACCAAAACAAGACTCTAGTGATAAATTTGAAACACAAACGCATGAATTATAATCGAATCAATAATATAATTTTATTATTTAATATATAATATATATAATAAAATTATATTATTGATTAGATTATAATTCATGCATTATATATTATATATATATATATATATATATATATATATATATATATATATGTGTGTGTATGTGTATATATATATATATATATATATGTATATATATATACACACACATATATATATATATATGTGTAATATATAACGCATGAATTATAATTGAATCAATAATATAATTTTATATATATATATATATACATATATACAGTGGGTACGGAAAGTATTCAGACCCCCTTACATTTTTCACTCTTTGTTATATTGCAGCCATTTGCTAAAATCATTTGGGTTCATTCTTCTTCCTCATGAATGTACACATAGCACCCCATACTGACAGAAAAACACAGAATTGTTGACATTGTTGCAGATTTATTAAAAAAGAAAAACTGAAATATCACATGGTCCTAAGTATTCAGACCCTTTGCTGTGACACTCATATATTTAACTCAGGTGCTTTCCATTTCTTCTGATCATCCTTGAGATGGTTCTACACCTTCATTTGAGTCCAGCTGTGTTTGATTATACTGATTGGACTTGATTAGGAAAGCCACACACCTGTCTATATAAGACCTTCCAGATCACAATACATGTCAGAGCAAATGAGAATCATGAGGTCAAAGGAACTGCCTGAAGAGCTCAGAGACAGAATTGTGGCAAGGCACAGATCTGGCCAAGGTTACAAAAAGATTTCTGCTGCACTTAAGGTTCCTAAGAGCACAGTGGCCTCCATAATCCTCAAATGGAAGACGTTTGGGACGACCAGAACCCTTCCTAGAGCTGGCCGTCCGGCCAAACTGAGCTATCGGGGGAGAAGAGCCTTGGTGAGAGAGGTAAAGAAGAACCCAAAGATCACTGTGGCTGAGCTCCAGAGATGCAGTCAGGAGATGGGAGAAAGTTGTAGAAAGTCAACCATCACTGCAGCCCTCCACCAGTCGGGGCTTTATGGCAGAGTGGCCCGGCGGAAAGCCTCTCCTCAGTGTAAGACACATGAAAGCCCGCATGGAGTTTGCTAAAAAACACCTGAAGGACTCCAAGATGGTGAGAAATAAGATTCTCTGGTCTGATGAGACCAAAATAGAACTTTTTGGCCTTAATTCTAAGCGGTATGTGTGGAGAAAACCAGGCACTGCTCATCACCTGTCCAATACAGTCCCAACAGTGAAGCATGGTGGTGGCAGCATCATGCTGTGGGGGTGTTTTTCAGCTGCAGGGACAGGACGACTGGTTGCAATCGAGGGAAAGATGAATGCGGCCAAGTACAGGGATATCCTGGACAAAAACCTTCTCCAGAGTGCTCTGGACCTCAGACTGGGCCGAAGGTTTACCTTCCAACAAGACAATGACCCTAAGCACACAGCTAAAATAACAAAGGAGTGGCTTCACAACAACTCCGTGACTGTTCTTGAATGGCCTAGCCAGAGCCCTGACTTAAACCCAATTGAGCATCTCTGGAGAGACCTAAAAATGGCTGTCCACCAACGTTTACCATCCAACCTGACAGAACTGGAGAGGATCTGCAAGGAGGAATGGCAGAGGATCCCCAAATCCAGGTGTGAAAGACTTGTTGCATCTTTCCCAAAAAGACTCCTGGCTGTATTAGATCAAAAGGGGGCTTCTACTAAATACTGAGCAAAGGGTCTGAATACTTAGGACCATGTGATATTTCAGTTTTTCTTTTTTAATAAATCTGCAACAATGTCAACAATTCTGTGTTTTTCTGTCAGTATGGGGTGCTATGTGTACATTCATGAGGAAGAAGAATGAACCTAAATGATTTTAGCAAATGGCTGCAATATAACAAAGAGTGAAAAATTTAAGGGGGTCTGAATACTTTCCGTACCCACTGTATATATATATATATATATATATATATATATATATATATATATATATATATATATATATATATATGTATATGTGTGTGTGCATATATATATATATATAATATAAAATGTGTTTTGTGTTTTGTGCAACGTTTTTTTTTTTTTTTTTTGAATTCCCCTCCCTAGTCCCGCTCCCATGCAGCATTGCTGCTGCAGGGAACGGAACTAGGAAGTGATCACACCGACGGTGGACGGAGGAGCGGCGGGACTCTCTGCTGGCGATCTCAGCAATGAGAGATCATCGCTGGATCGCCAGGATAAGGTAAGAGAACACCGCTGCGCTCTCTGCCTATCCACCCCGAGCGTGACTCGGGGTTACCACTCCTGATATGAAAAACCAACCCCGAGTCACGCTCGGGATTACCGCCTATGAGGTTAAAGGAGAAGTACAGCCAAAGCCTGGATCACAGGAGTGACCCCTTTTCAGCAGACAGAGGGCCAAAGCCCGCTGTCGGCTGGCATCACAGAGCCATCCCAAACTTGGGCAAGATCGTGACAATACAGTAAATTGGGGATCCGCTCACATGCCTGGACTGGCACCCGGCTCAGCCTTTTCAGCGAGCTGCTGAGAGCCTGATCCAACCGCTCCCGTCCCCACCACAGCCCGGCGCTTCAGTGACCACGGGGGGGGGGGCAAGCAGAGCAGAGAGCTGCTGACTGACAGTCACCAGCTCTCTGCTCAGGGCGCACTGAGACCTGAGTGATCAGCGGTGTTTGATCGCTGGGTTCTTAGTGTTGGATCCGGCAGGGGACAGATGCAGCATCGGACTAGGATTCTGGGAAAAAAAACCCCTATACTTCTCTTTTAACAATTATTTGGCTGATTACAGTGACTTTAAAAGTATTCACAACCCTTCAAAATTTCCCACATTTTGTCATGTTTCAACATAAACGTAAATGTATTTTATTGGGATTTTATGTCATAGACCGACACAAAGTGGCCATAATTGTGAAGTGGAAGGAAAATGATAAATGATACAAATAAATCTGTGAAAAGTGTGGCTGCATTTGTATTCACCCCCCCCCCCCCCCCGGGTCAATACTTTGTAGAACCGCCTTTCTCTGCAATTACAGCTGCAAGTCTTTTTGGGGATGTCTCTACCAGCTTTGCACATCTAGAGAGGACATTTCTGCCCATTCTTCTTTGTAAAATATCTCAAGCTCTGTCAGATTAGATGGAGAGCGTCTGTGAGCAGCAATTTTCAAGTCTTGCCACAGATTCTCAATGTGATTTAGGTCTGGAGTGTGACTGGGCCATTCCAACACATGCATGTGCTTTGATGTAAAGCATTTCTGGCTGGATGTTTCCGGTCGTTGTCCTGCTGGAAGGTGAACCTCTGTCCCGGTCTCAAGTCTTTTGCAGACTCTAACAGGTTTTCTTCTAAGATTACCCTGTATTTGGCTCCATCCATCTTCCCATCAACTCTGACCAGCTTCCCTGTCCCTGCTGAAGAAAAGCATCCCCACAACATGATACTGGCACCACCATGTTTCACGGTGGGTATGGTGTGTTCAGGGTGATGTGCAGTGTTCGTTTTTTCCGCCACACATGGCGTTCTCCCACCTGAGCTGTGGATCTCTGCAGCTCCTCCAGAGTTCCCATGGGCCTCTTGGCTGCTTCTCTGATGAATGCTCTCCTTGCCCGGCCGGTCAGTTTAGGTGGACGGCCATGTCTTGGTAGGGTTGCAGTTGTGTCATACTCTTTCCATTTTCCGATGATGGATTGAACAGTGTTCCGTGAGATTTTCAAAGCTTGGGATATATTTTGTAACCTAACCCTGCTTTAACTTTCTCCACAACTTTATCCCTGACCTATCTGGTGTGTTCCTTGGCCTTCATGATGCTGTTTGTTCACTAAGGTTCTCTAACAAACCTCTGAGGGCTTCACAGAACAGCTGTATTTATACTGAGATTATATTACACACAGGTGGACTCTATTTACTAATTAGGGGACTTCTGAAGGCAATTGGTTCCACTAGATTTTAGTTAGGGGTATCAGAGTAAAGGGGGGTAAATACAAACGCACATCACAATTTTCACAGATTTATTTGTATAATTTATCATTTTCCTTCCACTTCACAATTATGTGCCACTTTGTGTCGATCTATCATATAAAATCCCAATAAAATACAATTGCGTTTTTGGTTGTAACATGAGAAAATGTGGAAAATTTCAAGGGGTATGAATACTTTCAAGGCACTGTATGAAACAGGATGGCCTCTGTGACAGTACTCACCATCACTGGGAGTGAAAGACAGATACTTAATGGTTTGGATTGCTTCAAATGGGGTCTGTGTTTACACTTATGCTAATGTGTATTGTACTTCAATTGCAGAGACAAGGCTCTCCCTATCGTTTGTGTATTGAGGTGTGATGTGGATTCTGTTAAGTCTGTCTGTCCCGTTGTTAATTGTTAATTAACTCACATATTGTGTCTGTCCAGATGGCTAGATAATTAGTTCAGGTTAATTCTATTTCTGTATACAATTTCATCTGCATATGATAATGTAATCAGGCAACCCCTGACCTGTGTGTGGTAATCTGATCAGGAGGGGGATGTGCTCATGTGTGTATAAATTGAGTGTGAAGCTGTTCAATAAAAGAGAAAAAGGTTCCAGTACAAGCTAATTTGTCGGCTAGCTTTGTATGGGGCGGCTGGAAAATCTGATATCTATGTTAACGACTGGGAGGAAGCCGTACACTGACAGAAGTCCAGAAGTACAGTGTGGGTTGCGGTTCTGTAACAGCCTCTATCTACAGGATATTTAATTTATTTTATTTATATATATATATATATATATATATATATTTATATTATTATATAGAATATATTTAATAAAAAATAAAATTGGTAGATTATTTTGTTACTTTTGTCTCTTTTACACCATTTCATAAGCAGCTTAGTCTATCTCTCTTCACACCTGTAGTTACGAAGGTGCCTGGAAGGGCCGCCCCCTCCCTTCCACCTCCAGCCGTCAAGACAGCTTCCCACAGAGAAGATGGAGGAACATCGGTTCCCCCATCTTCTCTGTGACAAATGATCCCAGGAGCGACAATTTATTCATTTCCGGTTTCGGAGCTTATATTTCCCGGCCGATACAACTAGGGAAGCAGCTAATCAATCATGATCTGTGCTTGGTTAGTTGTTTTGGAGGGCAGGGGAGACAATAGACCCCTGGAGTCTCCATAAAGAGTTTCTGTTACCTTCACAAAGCTAACTGTGATAGCAATAAATAAAAAGTGTAAAAAATAAATAAATAAAAAATAAATAAAAATAATTTTTTTAACCACTTCTGGACCGGAAGGATTTCCCCCTTTAATGACCAGGCCATTTTTTGCGATTCGGCACTGTGTTATTTTACTGGACAATTGCGCGGTCGTGCAACACCGTACACAAATAAAATTGATGTCCTTTTTTTCCCACAAACAGAGCTTTCTTTTGGTGGTATTTGATCACCTGTGCGATTTTTTTGCGCTATAAACAAAAAATTACGACAATTCTGAAAAAAAAAAAATATATATATATTTTTCACTTTTAGCTATATAACATTCCCAATAAAAAAAAAAAAAAAAAATGTAATCTCATTTTTTCATAATTTTAGGCCAATTTGTATTCTGCTACATATTTTTGGTAAAAAAAAAAAATCCCAATAATTGTATTTTGATTGGTTTGCGCAAAAGTTAACGCGTCTACAAACTAGGGGAAAGATTTATGTCATTTTTATTTATTTATTTATTTTTTACTAGTAATGGCGTCGATCTGCGATTTTTAGCGGGACTGCAACATTGGGGCGGACAGATCGGACCCCTAACTGACATTTTTGACACTTTTGGGGGGACCAGTGACATTACTGCAGTAATCAGTGCTAAAAATATGCACTGTCACTGTACTAATGACACTGGCAGGGAAGGGGATAACCCAGGGGTGATCAAAGGGTAAAATGTGAGCCTAGGGCAGTGATGGAGAACCTTGGCACCCCAGATGTTTTGGAACTACATTTCCCATGATGCTCAACTAAAATGCAGAGTGCATGAGCATCATGGGAAATGTAGTTCCAAAACATCTGGGGTGCAAGGTTCGCCATCAGTGGCCTAGGGGGTGTTTTCTAACTGTGAGGGGGATGGGCTTATGGAATAAACACAGAGACCTGTGATCCTAAATAGGAGGAGCTCTGCGTTGATTCCTGAGAGAACAACGGTCTGCTGTGTTTACAACAGCAGACCGCCCTTCTCTCTCCACGGGGAGCAATCGCAGGTGCCCGGTGGCAATTGTGCAAGCAATTGCGGCCGCTGGCCCCATGTATCAGCTTCCCCACTAGCGAATGGGCGCGCGAGCGCACCCCCGGGATTGCTCCAGCGAACCACCGTACAGGTACAGCAATTTGCAGGAACCTGCCGCCGTATATCTGCGGTGGCGGGTCGGCAAGTGGTTAAAAATGTAGAAGCCCCCTACCTCCCCTCCCCCTCCGTCCGCCACGCATACACGCAAATGCAGACACATGTGTAGGTCCAAGACGCATATGTGAAACGTGATTGCACCACATATGTGAACCACGAACATCGAAGTGAGAGCAATAATTCTAAGGCAATTACTCTAAACGAATAACCTATAAAGAAAAAAATTAACGTTTGGACCTAAGGGCAGTTTTAGGTTCCGTCGTTTGTCACCATTTCAAGGGCATGCACGATTTTTAAATCCTGATATGTTTATTATCTATTTGCTTGTTGTAAAATAATCTTTTTTATTTTATCAAAAAAAAAGGGTATTCTTTTGGGTTTGTGTGCACTAAAATTAATTTAGTGTATTTTTTCCTAAAAATTTGCATAAAAAAACATAAAAAAAAAAATTGCAACAGCCACAATTTAATTCTCCAGGGCCTCTGCTTTCAGGAAATATATGATTTTGGAGGGTACTAAGTAATATTCTAGCAAAAAATACCTTTTTTAACAAAGGTGTGAAAAATGTAAAAAACTGTCCTGGACAGCAAGTGGTTAAAGCCACACCATCCAAAGGGGAGGGGCTTACCTGCGGCGGAAGCAGCGGTAACCTTATGTAAGACAGGAGCATCCCCAGATCCTTCTGCCGTGATTCAATGTCATATTTGACCCATTGCATTAGCGCCTGGAAAATGGTTTCCTCATCGGGGACATTGATGTCATCGCTGGATAACAGCTTGGCAATTTCATTCGCCGGCAAGAGAAGAAATTCTTGATTGCGGATCACTTCAATAAAATTTTCCTGCAAAAGGAAAAAACAAAAAGTAATAAGAGAGAGCGGAATGGAGGTGACCAAAGTAGATGTGTCCCTGGTAAAGGTACATCGATGATGGGGCATTATTCCTACCACTGACACCAATGATGGGGCACTATTCCTCCCACTGACACCAATGATGGGGTACTATTCCTCCCACTGACACCAATGATGGGGCACTATTCCTCCCACTGACACCAATGATGGGGTACTATTCCTCCCACTGACACCAATGATGGGGCACTATTCCTCCCACTGACACCAATGATGGGGTACTATTCCTCCCACTGACACCAATGATGGGGCACTATTCCTCCCACTGACACCAATGATGGGGCACTATTCCTCCCACTGACACCAATGATGGGGTACTATTCCTCCCACTGACAGCAACAATGGGGCACTATTCCTCCCACTGACACCAATGATGGGGCACTATTCCTCCCACTGACACCAATGATGGGGCACTATTCCTCCCACTGACACCAATGACGGGGCGCTATTCCTCCCACTGACACCAATGATGGGACACTATTCCTCCCACTGACACCAATGACGGGGCACTATTCCTCCCACTGACACCAATGATGGGACACTATTCCTCCCACTGACACCAATGATGGGACACTATTCCTCCCACTGACACCAATGACGGGGCACTATTCCTCCCACTGACACCAATGATGGGACACTATTCCTCCCACTGACACCAATGACGGGGCACTATTCCTCCCACTAATACCAATGATGGGGCACTATATGGACGCATGGATTCCAATGAGGTTTTTTTTTTCTGAAGCACATGATTAGAGCCAAAGGCTCTAACAGGTATCAAAAAAGGTGGGCTCGGGGCGCAGAGCACTGCGCCCTGAGCCCACCCAGTTGTGTGACAATAGCGAATGAATATTCACTATTGTCACATGGAATCTCCTCCTGGTCAATCAGGAAGGAGGTCCTGAGACCCGTTTCCCGATTGGCCGAAAGGAGAAGCCATGCAATTGGCCAAGGAGGAGGAGGAGGGAGGAGACGCAGGGGAAGCCCGACCCACGGAGGAGAGTGAGCAGGAAGCCAGGGTGAGTGAGTCGGCGACCGGGGGGGGGGGGTATGGTGTGCAGGCTGGAGCTGGTGTGGACGGGGGGGGTATAGTGTGGTCCGTCTGCCACTCCCCACGACCCATGGAGCACCAGCCGCCTCCCCGCAACCCATAGAGCAACCCGATTGAAGGATTTATTTCCAGAATGGATACATGCAGATCAGACAGGATTCATTACAGGAAGAGAAGGAAAGGATAACGGGATTAGAACGCAATTGTTGGTACATAGGTCTAAAAACCAGGAGGTCCTCCCTCCTGCTGTCAGTTGATACCAAAAAAGCATTTGACAGGGTGGACTGGGAGTTTATGGTTGAAACAATTAAGAACTTAGGTGTTGGACCTAGGATAAATTGCTAGATAGGAGCTATATATAGAAATCCATCTGCTTTGGTAAAGGTAAATGGTAGTCTGTCAGCCAGGTTTGAGATGAGTAATGGGACCAGACAGGGTTGTCCTCTCTCCCCCCCCGCTGTTCGTCATGTCATTGGAACCTCTGCTGACATCTATCAGGGACAACGTGAATATTACACAGCAGCAGTGTTATCATGGATGATAGAATGGACGAAAAAACATTCAGATAAAAGATGGGTTAAATTGGAAACCATGTTAAGTCAAACACAAATAGATAAGAATTGCAGCACTGCCCCCTTGAGGACAGCTGCTGAATTCTTCACCTTTTTGGGTCCCTCTGGGTTACCGTTAGCAACTGCATGCACAAACTTAACACTTTACTTTTCGGCTCAGTCAATGATCAGTCTAGGGGTTGTAGTTGTTTTTTGTTGTTTTATTTTAAATAGGGATGGGAGAAAGGATAGAGTGGGATACTCCAAAATTTAACTATTCACAGTTGATGAAGACTCCTATCTGAAGGTACAGCCAGGCTGCAGACTCACCTTGCCACTAGATGAATTTAAGGTAAAGTCTCATTAATAAAGACTTGATTGAGCAACTATCTTCAGGGTACTCGCCTAGCATCCCCTTTCATTCCACCAGCTGACACCCGTCCTCTGACTACTCTACTCCGGGGTGGCCCCCTCACAGGTCAGGCCCTCAGACACGATCCTCTGTACTCACGATACAGTTTGATGGCCCCCTCACAGGTCAGGCCCTCAGACACAATCCCCTGTACTCACGATACTGTTTGATGGCCCCCTCACAGGTCAGGCCCTCAGACACGATCCTCTGTACTCACAATACTGTTTGATGGCCCCCTCACAGGTCAGACCCTCAGACACGATCCTCTGTACTCACAATACTGTTTGATGGCCCCCTCACAGGTCAGGCCCTCAGACACGATCCCCTGTACTCACGATACTGTTTATGGCCCCCTCACAGGTCAGGCCCTCAGACACAATCCCCTGTACTCACGATACTGTTTGATGGCCCCCTCACAGGTCAGGCCCTCAGACACGATCCTCTGTACTCACAATACTGTTTATGGCCCCCTCACAGGTCAGGCCCTCAGACACAATCCCCTGTACTCACGATACTGTTTATGGCCCCCTCACAGGTCAGACCCTCAGACACGATCCTCTGTACTCACGATACAGTTTGATGGCCCCCTCACAGGTCAGGCCCTCAGACACGATCCCCTGTACTCACGATACTGTTTATGGCCCCCTCACAGGTCAGGCCCTCAGACACAATCCCCTGTACTCACGATACTGTTTGATGGCCCCCTCACAGGTCAGGCCCTCAGACACGATCCTCTGTATTTACAATACTGTTTATGGCCCCCTCACAGGTCAGGCCCTCAGACACAATCCCCTGTACTCACGATACTGTTTATGGCCCCCTCACAGGTCAGACCCTCAGACACGATCCTCTGTACTCACGATACAGTTTGATGGCCCCCTCACAGGTCAGGCCCTCAGACACGATCCCCTGTACTCACGATACTGTTTTTCCAGTTTCTCCAGTGTCTCAACCCCTCTATTCAGCTCTCCTGGACCTCTGGGTTCAGCTACTTCCTTCTGTTTCACCAGGCCGACTGCCTGTGACCACGTGCCACCAATGCAGAGCAGGAGACAGCCATCACCCTCCCTCCGGGACTCTGTTCACCAACCAAAGACCCTGAGCACATGTGCTCCTGGCTTTCATATCACACCCCAGAATGCACCAAGACAACCAGTCTGTGCCAATCACTGAGGCTGTATCAAAGCCTGTGTACCTATTGGCCAGGTTTCCTCCACTGTCCAATATGCCTCCCTATTGGACCAGTGTGGACACTCCCTAGACCAGATGAATCACACACTGAGCACTATGAGGAGACCTAACTCACAGATCCTGCTCTCTGTTAAGCAGAAAGCAATAAAGAAATTGGCTGTTCCTCCTCTGATAGGCAGACAGAGCCAAAATTATAGTCATTCTCTAGCACCTACCTAGGAGGGAGCTACAGAATATTTGGATTCTACCAACATATAGAGAAATACATGAAGATATACACAAAATAACGAGAGTTGTATACAAAACATGGGATGCGCTTTATAAGCAGGCTGGGCGGGAATACAACTCTCTGTTATTACCATTAGTGGGCATCACATTTTTTTTCAACGGGGTATGGGATACAGTTTGGAGGTGGGTTAGGAGATTTACGATTAAAAGATATATTACACAAAGGAAAGATTAGGCCACTTCATGAACTCAACACCAAGGAAAAGTTGACACTAAAAGAGTGGAATTATATGCAATTAAAACACTTAGGAGGATCTTTTCCCCAAACCATCAGATTGGAAAAAGAGTTGAATCTTTTTGGAAAAGCTCTGTAACCCGCTAACAAAGGCAAGACATGGGTTGTCTCAGATTTATAAGATGCTAACCGATATGGTGGGTATGAAGAAAACTACTTCTATAGAGAAATGGGAAAGAGAAATTGGAAATAGTATAGTTACATAGTTACATAGTTGGTGAGGTTGAATAAAGACAAAAGTCCATCCAGTTCAACCTGTGTAGATGTGTGTGGCTGTAATCATCTCACATAGCCCTGAATGTTCTGATCCTTGAGATGTACGTTTAAGAGTCTTTTGAAAGCCACCATACTACCCGCAGAAACCACCTCATGTGGTAGAGAATTCCACAATCTTGTAGCCCTAACAGTAAAGAACCCCCCACGTTGCCTGAGGTTAAAACGCTTCTCCTCTAATCGCATTGTATGCCCCCGAGTTCTCATGCAATCCCTTCGACTGAACAGCTTTTTTTCTAAGCCTAGATCCCCATTTAGATATTTAAAAATTGCTATCATGTCCCCCCTCAGGCGTCTCTTCTCCAGGGAGAATAAATCAAGCGATTGCAGACGCTCTTCATAATTAAGGTCCTCCAATCCCCTAATTAGTTTAGTTGCCCTTCTCTGGACTCTCTCCAGCTCCAACACATCCCTTCTGAGGACTGGTGACCAGAACTGGACCGAATACTCCAGATGAGGTCGGACCAGAGTTTTATAAAGTGGAAGGATTATAGTCTTATCTCTGGAATACATCCCTTTCTTTATGCATGCTAATATTCTGCTAGCCTTGGCAGCTGCCGCTTGACATTGCATGCTGTTGCCTAGTCTATCATCAACCAAGACTCCCAGATCCTTCTCCATTTCTGATTCTCCCAAGGGTTCCCCTCCTAAAGTGTATTGTGCTTTTATGTTGCTAGTCCCCAAGTGCAAAACCTTACACTTCTCCACGTTAAACCTCATTTGTCATGTCTTTGCCCACTCCGTTATTTTGTCCAGGTCATTCTGTAGGATATCTGCTTCATGCTGTGCTGTTATTGCTCTGCCTAATTTTGTGTCATCTGCAAAAACTGATATTGAACTACTGATCCCGTCCTCAATGCTGTTTATGAATAAATTGAACAAGGTTGGTCCTAGGACTGAGCCTTGGGGGACCCCGCTTACTACCTCAGACCAGTCTGAGTACGCGCTGTTTATTACCACCCTTTGGACACGCCCTTTTAGCCAGTTCCGTATCCAAGAGCAAACCCTGCTGTCGATACCTGCAGACCTTATTTTATAAATTAAGCGCTTATGGGGAACTGTATCAAACGCCTTAGCAAAATCTAGGTACACCACATCCACTGGTCTGCCCCTATCTAGCTCACAGCTCACCTCCTCGTAGAATGTTAAGAGATTGGTTTGACAAGAACGCCCATTTGTAAACCCGTGCTGGTTACTACTGATGATGCTGTTGTCCTTAGCAAACTCTACGATATAGTCCCTTATCATCCCCTCCAGAAGTTTACATACTACTGATGTCAGACTGACAGGCCTATAATTTCCCGGTATATGCCTCTGACCCTTTTTGAATATCGGAATCACGTTAGCTTTCCTCCACTCCCCTGGTACATCTCCTGTCCTAATACTGTCCGCAAAGATCAGGAACAGTGGTCTGGATATAACCTTACTGAGTTCCTTGAGTACTCTCGGATGTACGCCATCCGGGCCTGGTGATTTGTTTGTGTTGAGTTTATCCAGCCTTTCCCTGATTTCACCCTCTGTTAGCCATAGTGGCAAGTCCTGTGTATTACTACTAACTATACAGTCATGGTCAGTGTACCCCTCCGATTCCTGTGTAAAGACTGATGAGAAAAAAGCATTCAGCACGGTTGCTTTTTCAGTGTCCTCTGTAACCATCCTCCCATCATTGTTAATTATGTGTGCAATATGCTCTGCCCTAGTTTTTTTGCTGTTGATATACTTAAAGAATTTCTTTGGGTTTTTTTTGCTATCCTCCGCTATTTGTCTCTCAAAGTCTATTTTAGCCATCTTGATTTTGTGTTTACACTTCCTATTTGCCTCCTTGTATTGGTCGAAAGCCAATACTGTGCCCTCTGATTTATATTTCCTGAAGGCCAATTTTTTTCCCCTAATAAGTTTTTTAACGCTCCGGTTTAGCCAGCCAGGTTTGGCTTTGTCCCTTCTAAATTTATTTCCCATAGGAATGCACTGCAAGATGCCTTTGCTTAATATGTTCCTAAAGCATTCCCATTTTTCCTCTGTGGTCAGTGATCCCAGGGTTTGGTCCCAGTTTACCCTTTCCATCAATGAGTACAATTTTGGAAAGTTTGCCCTTCTGAAGTTAAGGGTTCTTATGTTCCCCACTTGCCTTGCTATATTGTTATTTACGCTAAATGTGATCATCCTGTGATCGCTAGAGCCCAGGTTGTCCTGGACTCCTACCTCAGAGATTAGGTCTGGGTCATTAGTGATCAATAGATCCAGGATTGTGTTTTCTCTGGTAGGGGAATCCACCAACTGTGACATGTAATTATCCTGTAAGGTTTCCGTGAATTGACGGCCCTTATGTGAGTGTGTAGTCCCCTCTCCCCAGTCAATGTCGGGATAATTGAAGTCCCCCAATATGATGACTGATCCTAGCTTTGCCACTTTACCCAAAAGTGCTAAAAATTCCAGCTCTACCTCCTCCCCTTGTTTAGGTGGCCTATAGCAAACCCCCACAATTACTTTTCCCTTTTCTAATTCCCTATGGAGTTCTACCCACACGGATTCTAACTCCATACTCATCCCTTCCGTAATGTCACTCCTCTCTGTCACCCTTACATTATTCTTGACGTAGAGACATACCCCTCCCCCTCTTTTTCCTACCCTGTCTTTCCGGTACACTGAATACCCTTGGATATTTGCCAGCCAGTCATGTGAGGGGTCGAACCATATAGAGCAGGAGTCTTCAAACTATGGCCCTCCAGTTGTTCAGGAACTACAATTCCCTTCATGCCTAGTCATGTCTGTGAATGTCGGAGTTTTACAATGCTTCATGGTATGTCTAGTTCTGCAACATCTGGAGGGCCGCAGTTTGAGGATCCCTGGTATAGAAGATTACGAGGAGAAAACTGTCCTGAGAGCCGTCCACTGCACTGCTAGAGATTGTGGGATGGTATATTACACCGGTTATAGCACACCAATGCCAACCAGGGAAGTCAAATATGTGCTGGAGGGGGTGTCAGGTAGAGGGCTCAATGATCCATATATGGTGGGAATGCCCCAAGACTCGTGAGTATTGGTTAAAGATACAACAATTTATTAACCAGATCACAGGTGAAGATATCCTGGACGACCCCTGGATATGTCTTTTTCATAAAACAGATAGACCTTTACAGCATTACAGAAATTCAATAGTTCCAAATTTTATTAATGCCGTGAAGGGGGCAATCCCCAAAAAAATGGTGTGAAATTGAAGCCCCTACTGTTAAGGAATGGTGTGGGAGGGTTGAATATATATATATATTATAGATTACATGTGCAGCAGAGGACAAGTTGACCATTTTTCAAAAAATTGGAAAAAGGGGTTGGATTTAAAAGAAAAAACTACAGAGTACAGTAAACCCCCCTCCCTCTCGGGGGTTCCGTTCCGGACCCATCTGCAAAAAAGTGAAAATCTGCGAAATAGAAAAACCCTATTAAAATACACTGTAGGCATGTTTTTTTAACTAATAAAAAAAATTTAAAAAATGCAATCTCTCCTGCACAAAACTAAAACAGCATTATTCACATTCAGCAGCACTTAATCCAAATATTATATGTCCCAAATAAATATTCCATAAAATATTATAAATTAATCTCAAGAGTGTCCATATACAGTATGAGTAAACGGTGATTATATTGTTGTCAAATAGAGAAAGACTAAGGCCCCGTTCACATTGCAGCGACCCGACTTTGCTGGGCAACCTCACAGGTCGCATCACGCTGCTCGCCCCGCGACCTCGGAGCGGCCGGCACGGACTTCATAACATTGAAGTCTATGCAGGTCGCTCCGGGTCGCCCCAAAGAAGCTCCGGACCCTTTTTCTAAGTCGGAGTGACTTGTGTCGCTCCTATTAGAACGGGTCCATAGCTTCTGTATGGCAGGCGACCTACGGCGACCTGTGAGGCGACCAGGTCGCCTGACAGGTCGCCCCAGTGTGAACGGGGGCTCAAGCAACGGCCGATCACACCAGTGTTCCTTAAGCGAATCGTTAAAGAGCCATCACCACACCTTCAGTGCTCCCCATAGGAATGGACACTCACCAGATATCACTTCACTTTAAGCATGTATGCATTGGCTGCATAAGCCCTTTTCCTAACGATATCCAGCAAGTCCTAAGATCTTGAAACCAGGATACCACATATGCTCCCTTAACAAATCCAGGCCCAACCGCTTATCGGTACCGCCGTTCTCCTCAGACTTCTCCGAACCACGGTACCGATAAGCAGTTGGGCCTGGATTTGATTAGGGAGCATATGTGGTATCCTGGTTTCAAGATCTTAGGACTTGCTGGATATCGTTAGGAAAAGGGCTTATGCAGCCAATGCATACATGCTTAAAGTGAAGTGATATCTGGTGAGTGTCCGTTCCTATGGGGAGCACTGAAGTTGTGGTGATGGCTCTTTAACGATTCGCTTAAGGAACACTGGTGTGATCGGCCGTTGCTTAGCCACTTAAGCCCCGGAAGATTTTATCCCCTTCCTGACCAGGGCCTATTTTGCGATTCGGCACTGCGTGACTTTAACGGACAATTGCGCGGTCGTGTGACACTGTACCTAAACGAATTTGACGTCCTTTTTTTCCCACAAAAATAGCTTTCTTTTGGTGGTATTTGATCACCTGTGCGATTTTTTGATCATGCGCTATAAACAAAAAAATAGCTTCAATTTTGCAAAAATAACAATATTTTTCACATTTTTTATATGAAATTCCCCCAAAAAAATGTAAAAATCAAAATTTTTTAACATTTTAGGCCAATTTTTTTTTTTTTTACCATATGTTTGGTAAAAAAAAATGGCAAAAAGCGTATTTTGCTTGGTTTGCGCAAAAGTTATTGGGTTTACTAACTACAGGAAAGATTTTTGTCATTTTTGTTGTTTTTTTTTTTTTTAACACGTAATGGCGGCGATCTGCGATTTTTTTGCGGGACTGCGACATTGCGGCGGACAGATCGGACCCTTGACTGACATTTTTGACACTTTTGGGGGTACCAGTGACATTACTACAGTAATCAGTGCTATACATATGCACTGTTACTGTAAAATGACACTGGCAGTGAAGGGGTTAACTTTTTTTGAGAGGGAGGGGTTAAGTGTGTCCCTAGGGGCGTGTTTCTAACTGTGATTGGCATTGGCTTGATGTGTAAGAACAGAGATCAAAGGTCCTACATAGTAGAACCGTATGATCACCATTCTTACACAGGGGAGAATGACAGGCGGCTTTGTTTACATTAGCCGCCTGCCTTTCTCCCGGTGTAACAGAGGATCGTGAGTGCCCGGCGGACATCGGGTCGGGGGGGGGGGTCTGTGAACGTAGCCCTACGTCGCTTTGCCTGTGAGGGGCTGACCGCCGACGTAAATATTCGTGCGGCGGTCGGCAAGTGGTTAAGAGTCTTTCTCTATTTGACAACAATATAATCACCGTTTACTCATATATGGACACTCTTGAGATTAATTTATAATATTTTATGGACTATTTATTTGGGACATATAATATTTGGATTAAGCGCTGCTGAATGTGAATACTGTAATGCTGTTTTAGTTTTGTGCAGGAGAGATTGCATTTTTACATTTTTTTTCTTATGCCATTTTGTCACAAAGACCCACAAAAAATGCCCAAAAAAAACGCCTTCAATAACACACCTGGGCGTTTTTTTTGGCGCAGGCGTTTTTTTGGGCATTTTTTGTGGGTCTTTGGAGGCAGGCAAAACATGTGAACTTCTGTATAGGAGTATATATACACACACTTATATGTATTTTACACATACACATATATAGGTGTGATGGGAGCGGAGACATATTGGTGTTAATTATTTTATTAGCGCAAGTATAGTGTTCTGCTACTTTCACACCTATATATGTGTATGTGTATATATACATATAAGTGTGTGTATATATATACCCCTATACAGAAGTTCAGATGTTTTGCCTGCCTCCAAAGACCCCAAAACAACGCCTGCGCCAAAACAAAACGCCCAGGTGTGTTATTGCAGGCAGTCTTTGGAGGCAGGCAAAACATCTGAACTTCTGTGTAGGGATATAAATACACACACACTTATATGTATATATACACATACACATACATAGGTGTTATAGGAGCAGAGCCCTATGCCTGTTAATTATTTAATTAGCGCAAGCATAGTGTTCTGCTACTTTCACACCTATATGTGTGTGTAGGTGTATATATACATACAAGTGTGTGTATATATACCCCTATACAGAAGTTCAGATGTCATGCCTGACTCCAAACATGTCCTCAAAAAAGCCCTATAAACTCCTGCAGCAAAAAGCAGGGTGACAGGGGAGAAGCCATATCGCTGTTCTATAAGTCACCTAAGAGAAACAATCTTTTCTCTATAGCGGTCACCCTGACATGGAAGGGTTTGGTCACCCTGCCATAGCAGTCAGAGTCAGTTCACCCTACACTACACTACGGTCACCCTGGCACTTAACACTTTCCCTACAGAAACTAGATTTTTGAATCTAACTAAAGTGGAAAATAGTACCCTAACTACACTAGATATCCCTTTCCTCACACTAAATAAATGCTAAATGACACTTTGAGAGCAGAAGTAACAGAACTGCTTCCACTCTCTTCCATGTCCCTGTATTACAATGCCAGGAATTTGGCGGGGGCTATCTTATATACTGGGGGGCGTATTCACTACTGATTGGACTCTGGACCCCCTAGTCACTCCAATCACATTCCTAGCATCCTCCTGCCCCCTCAATTGGCTTTTACTAATGGTTCTGGTACAATCACGGGCTTTTAAAGCCCATTTCCTGAACCATTGCATTTTGGTTGGTTCTGGTTGCCGAATTCCGAACTTTTTCAGCAAAAAGTTCGGAATTCGGCCGAACCTCGAACAGCCAATGTTTGGGTCGAAACGATGGTCGACCCGAACCGTTCGATCATCCCTAGTCCTTACTCTTGACTAGGCAGATTAAAACTGACATCTTATGCAGGAAGAGAGAGGGTGTACCCTCCGGGACTGCCCATAGGCGTAGCCAGAACTTTTTTTCTGCCTAGTGTCCTACTCCTGTAGGGGGAAGTATAACCCTACTGATATGGATCAGAGGACTGCATCCGTCAATGAACGATAGAGAAATCCTGTTTTATATTTTCGATTAGGGCAGACATTGGAGTGTTAGTAGAGCGCTAGAGTGTAAAGAATAATTTTCAGGCTTGTAGTGAGGAAAGCTTTTTGTAAAACGGGTGAACCCAACATAGGTTGAATTCACGAATTGTGAGAGCCGGCTAAGTTTTAATTGGCACAGTTGATTTTGGTTTGCCAAAGTGAGAGTCACAGGAGTATCCAACGCATTTTTGGGGGGCTTGCCGTTCCTCCTTTTATCAGGGCTTGTAGTTGCAGAATAAAAGGCTAGGTAACACTGAAGCAGGATTAAATAGTGAACAGGAATTTAATAATTGTTAGCAGAAATAGTAGCACCAGGGCTTTTTTTCTCAGTGAATAGGTGCAGGAACTCCTCCCTTCTCAGTCATCCATTGACTCCACCCCCTACCCATCTCCGAGCACCATTCCTTTGTTCCACCCCTTACCTTTTAGAGAATGCAGGACCAAGTATCATTTAGTAGTGCTAAGTATTTTGTATGGGATGTGTTAATGATAACAAGAAAGGCAGTATAATAGATCTAGCAACAATGGACACCCCAGCAACAATAGATCCACCCTAGCAACAATGGACTCCCAACAGCCAGCATCAATAGACCCTCACACCCAACAACATTAGATCCCTATGTCAACAGTATGTCCCTCCCAGCAACCCCTTGCGACATAAGGCCCACCCCCAGCAACAATAGATCCCGCACCAGCAACAATCAACCTCCCCAGAAACAATAGACACCCCCTGCAAAAATAGATCCCCTCTAGCAACAATAGATTCCCCAGTAGCCAGCATCAGTAGACCCTCCAGCAGTTAGAAACAAAGACCCCTACCAGCAATAATTAACCCTCCAGCAACATAAGACCCACCCTCAGCTACAACAGATATCCCACGAGCAACAGAGAACCTCCCCAGTAACCATAGACCCCCTTCCTCCGCAAAAATAGATCCACTTCGGTAACAAAAGATTCCCCAGCATCAATAGACTCTCTAGCGAACCTCAGTATGCCTTGCAATTACATACAATCAGTTCTGAAGGTGCCGGAACTGCGTTCCCCCGCGTTCCTGCTGAAAAAAAGCCCTGAGTAGCACAATCCCAGAGCTGCACTGATAAGCAGTAAGCATATCAGAAACAGTATATTTAAAGAATTTTGGAGCCAAGGTGAGCCTTCCTCATAATCCTTCCAGAACAAAATGTGGGTGGAAGATTTTTCCAATACCTAGCACAGAAAGAAATATTACTCATGCCAATCACTTTTTATAAGTCAGATTAACGCTGAATCATACCCACGTCTGTCTAGAATTATTATTCTGTATCCAAGGAGGCAGTTAGTTGATTTGTAATGGGTGGCGCGACAGATGCCATTGTTATGTATTATAAATGAGGCGCGCGCGCTGCTTGTAGGACACGTCATCGCACATTGCCGCGACATTATTTATCCCTCGTCTCTGAAATGTGACTGGATGTAAATCACATTCAAGGATAATAACTGCGGTTGAGCTCCCATTTAGAGTGACGGTTACAGAATTCGCATTTCTGTATTAATGTTAGGAAATTATTTAAAGTGGACCTGTACCTAAGGGAAAGTAATGGGTTTGCCTTATAGGAGATGCAGTAAGCACTCCCTTCTTACCTTCCTTGTGCTCTCCCACCCTCCCCCTTGCCCCAGGTCCAGGTGCAGAGAAAGAGAGGGATATATTGTAATTGAAGTTTGGCAATACACGACTAGCTTGTCAGAAAGTTAATCTGACCAGGAACCCTCACAGCATGTATCAGTGATGATTCAGTAGCAGATGGTCTAAGGTGTGCCAGCAGCATCTGTCTTGAGGAGCGGAATATGTCCTGGCTGGTGCGTACCCAAGTGGGGAGTATTCTTTGTAGGATGGCGTGTGCCTGCACTTTCCCTACTGCTCTGGAACCTCTCCCTGATACTAAGCACTGTCCCTGACAGATGGGTGACCTGTCCCTACTCCAGTTACACACCGAATGTATGCAAAGCCTGGGAGCTGGGTTCTTAAAAAGACTCTGCCTGACCCAAGATGGGTGCCAAAGTCACATGGGGCACCAGCATTAATCAGATAGGTGTCCCCTGTGACTTAATAAACCATAGAGGAACCATGTTCATCTTGACTTACTATCTCTCTGCAATGCCTCTGTGGTTGAGCTGTACCCGCAGTGGAGAAAATAGACTGCACCTGCCTACATACCTGACACCAGAACTCCCAAATGTCTGGCACCTGTGCCCTTCCACTGCCCTATCACTGGTGCAAAGTCATGTTGGAACAGGAAGAGGCCATCCTCAACCTATTCCTACAAAGTTGGGAGCATGAAATTGTCCATAATGTCTTGGTATGCTGACGCCTTCACTGAAACTAATGCCTCATTTCCACTAAGCGGTAGGGTACGGTTCAGTTCGGTACGGTACGCAATTTATGCTGTTTCCATTGTCAAAAGTTGTAAATGGTACCCTAATTCTTAAAGCGTACCCGTTTTTTGGTACGCTTTTGTTGGGGTACCAAGCACATTATTACTGTACCAAAAGGGTGGAGCAATACTGTTGAGGTACTGTTGGCGGTGGAAACGCAAGCCTGATCAAGGTGTACCGTACCGACCGTACTGAACTGTACCAAACCAAACCATACCGCTCAGTGGAAATGAGGCATAAGGGGCCAAGCCCAACCCCTGAAAAACAACCCCACACCATAATCCCCCCCCCCCACCACCACCAAATGATTTGGACCAGTGCACAAAGCCATGTCCTTAAAGACATGGATGAGCGGGTTTGGGGTGGAGGAACTTGACTGGCCTGCACAGAGTGCTGACCTCAACCCGATAGAACACCTTTGGGATGAATTAGAGACTGCGAGCCAGGCCTTCTCTCCAACAGCAAGTGCCTGACCTCACAAATGCACTTCTGGAAGAATGGTGAAACATTCCCATAGACACACTCCTAAACCTTGTGGACAGCCTTCCCAGAAGAGTTGAAGCTGTTATAGCTGCAAAAGGTTGGGCCAACTCAATATTGAACCCTACGGACTAAGACTGGGATGCCATTAAAGCTTATATGTGTGTAAAGGCAGGCGTCCCAATACTTTTGACAATATAGTGTATATATATATATATATATATATATGTAAATAATATACTGTAAATGTTAGGGGCTCAAAAACAGATATATTACCATCCAAATGCAAGTAACACTCTACAATAGATTTTTTTTGTGTTGCTTCACTGGTTTGAGTGCTGAAGAATTTTTGTATTGTAAGGTGAATTGTTCCTTTAAATGCTAATTTAGCTTCTATGACAATTCCATGGAGCTGGTTTTGCAGTTTATTGCAGCTATTTGAAACCCATCATTTGCAGGCGGAGGGTCGGCTCTCCATCCCGGGTCATAAATAAGAGCAGAAATTGCAGGTGTGGAGCGTGCTCCGAGACCTCGCACTCCGTCTGATATCCCTTTTAAGTCAGCGATAAAATTGCAATGAAAATTCTTTTGCCCGCACTTTCTGTGGGCCAAGCAAGAAAGAGGCACGCGACACCTCCTGCAATTTCTCAAATGTCATGATATTTCACTTTCTGCCGTTTTATCCCGCTGACATTTCAAGAGTCGGAAACAATGTTCCCGGAACGCTCTAATGGGAGACTTGAAAGGCTTGGAAGTTGTGATCAGAGAAAAGCTTCAATAATCGCTGCTCAAAGGAACGTGAGATAGAAGATTGCTGGGTATTAGAGAGCTCGGCTAACAATGATTTGTGTCAAAGATGGACGCATAAAATATCTCTGTTATCATTTTTTTTTTTTTTAAACCATTCAATGATTAAAACTTCAGGGTCCACCCAAATAAATTATTTTTGTGAGATAATCCAATTGATGATTATCTTGCATCTGTTTGGTGGTAGAAGTTCCCGAGTTCATACAAGCTTTGCACATCGCGCTGGACTTTAAATTATTTTATATCAAATGAGACTGTAGTGGAAGGAGCGCTGTCACATGATGATGGGTGGGGCACACAAAGCTTCATAGTGGATGGGGAAAAAAGGAGAAAAATAAAAAGTGGGCACTATTTTTCATTGGATCCAACTTTTAGGTCCTCTTCAGATCTATTTGTTTCAGAGATGCTCCACCACCATCCTGGCCAATCGGAAGAAATTGCCTGCTGTAAAGTATCCCTGCTTTTATGAAGGTGGTCCTGAGTGATCTTCCCCAATGGGAAGATAACCAAATTATGCTCCCACTGAGAAAGATGGGGGTCAGGAGTATTTCCCTGGTATGGAAGATTCAAATGGAGGGAGCACTGTCACATGAAAAGTGGCGTGAAGAGAAGAATATAAAGCAGGCCCTATTGGTTCCAACTTTTAGGTCCTCTTCAGATCTTTTGTTGCAGTAACACTTGACTATCACTTCTTGGCTTTTGGTGTAGTATCTATCAGTGTCCAGTAGGGGTGCTCCACCATTATCCTGGCCTTTTGTAAGGAATGGCCAGCAGTAGGGCACCCCTGCTGGTATGTTGGGTGTCCTAAGCAACCTTCCTCAAAGGGAAGGAAACTAAATAACGCTCTCATTTGTTAAGAAGGGGATTTTCAGAGTACTTCCCTTGCATGGCAGGTTCAGAGTTAGGGAGTACTGTCACATGAAGGTGGGTGGGACACACAAAACTTCAGGGTGGGTGGGAAGAGAGAAAAAGAATAAAAATAATTTGCTTATTGGCCTTTTAGTGTAGTATCTATCAGTGTCCAGTAGGGGTGCTCCACGATCATTCTGGCCTTTTGGAAGAAATGGCCTGCTGTAGAGTATCCCCGATTTTATGAAGGTGGTCCTGAGTGACCTTCCCCAATAGGAAGGGAACCAAATTATGCTCCCACTGAGTAAGATGGGGGTCGGGACTAGTATTTCCCTGGTATGGAAGGTTCAAATGGAGGGAGCACTGTCACATGACAAGTGGCGGGAAGAGAGGAGAAGAATATAAAGCAGGTCCTATTGGTTCCAACTTTTTGGTCCTCTTCAGATCTTTTTGTTGCAGTGACACTTGACTATCACTTCTTGGCCTTTTGGTGTAGTATCTATCAGTGTCCAGTAGGGGTGCTCCACCATCATTCTTGTCTTTTGTAAGGAATGGCCAGCAGTAGGGCATCCCTGCTAGTATGGTGGGTTTCCGGAGCAACCTTCCCCAATGGGAAGGAAGCCAAATTATGCTCCAATTAGGTAAGATGGGGGTCGGGAATACTTCCCTGGTATGGAAGGTTTCAGAGGGATGGGGTGCAGTCACATGACAATGGGTGGGGCACACAAAACTTCAGCGTGGATGGGAAAAAAGGAGAAAAAATAAAAACTGGACACTATTTTTCATTGGATCCAACTTTTAGGTCCTCTTCAGATCTATTTGTTGCAGAGATGCTCCACCACCATCCTGGCCAGTTGGAAGAAATGGCCTGCTGTAAAGTATCCATGCTTTTATGAAGGTGGTCCTCAGTGACCTTCTCCAATGGGAAGATAACCAAATTATGCTCCCACTGAGTAAGATAGGGGTCGAGCGTATTTCCCTGGTATGGAAGGTTCAAATGGAGGGAGCACTGTCACATGACAAGTGGCGGGAAGAGAGGAGAAGAATATAAAGCAGGCCCTATTGGTTCCAACATTTAGGTCCTCTTCAGATCTTTTGTTGCAGTGACACTTGACTATCACTTCTTGGGTTTTGGTGTAGTATCTATCAGTGTCCAGTAGGGGTGCTCCACCATTATCCTGCCCTTTCAGAAGAAATGGCCTACTGTAGAGTATTCCCTGCTTTTATGAAGGTGGTCCTGAGTGACCTTCCCCAATGGGAAGGGAAGCAAATTATGCTCCCACTGAGAAAGATGGGGGTCGAGAGTATTTCCCTGGTATGGAAGGTTCAAATGGAGGGAGCACTGTCACATGACAAGTGGTGGGAAGAGAGGAGAAGAATATAAAGCAGGCCCTATTGGTTCCAACTTTTAGGTCCTCTTCAGATCTTTTGTTGCAGTGACCCTTGACTATCACTTCTTGGCTTTTGGTGTAGTATCTATCAGTGTCCAGTAGGGGTGCTCCACCATTATCCTGCCCTTTCAGAAGAAATGGCCTGCTGTAAAGTATCTCTGCTTTTATGAAGGTGGTCCTGAGTGACCTTCCTCAATGGGAAGATAACCAATTTATGCTCCCGCTGAGTAAGATGGGGTCGGGAGTATTTCCCTGGTATGGAAGGTTCAAATGGAGGGAGCACTGTCACATGACAAATGGCGGGAAGAGAGTAGAAGAATATAAAGCAGGCCCCATTGGTTCCAACTTTTAGGTCCTCCTTAGATCTTTTTGTTGCAGTGACACTTGACTATCACTTCTTGGCCTTTTGGTGTAGTATCTATCAGTGTCCAGTAGGACTGCTCCACCATTATCCTGGCCTTTCGTTAGAAATAGCCTGCTATAGAGTATCCCTGCTTTTATGAAGGTGGTCCTGAGTGACCTTCCCCAATGGGTAAGATGTGGGTCTGGAGTATTTCCCTGGTATTGAAGGTTGAAATGGAGGGAGCACTGTCACATGACAGGTGGCGGGCAAAGAAGAGAAGAATATAAAGCAGGCCCTATTGGTTCCAACTTTTAGGTCCTCTTCAGATCTTTTGTTGCAGTGACACTTGACTATCACTTCTTGGTTTTTGGTGTAGTATCTATCAGTGTCCAGTAGGGGTGCTCCACCATTATCCTGCCCTTTCAGAAGATATGGTCTACTGTAGAGTATTCCCTGCTTTTATGAAGGTGGACCTGAGTGACCTTCCTCAATGGGAAGATAACCAAATTATGCTCCCACTGAGTAAGATGGGGGTCGAGAGTATTTCCCTGGTATGGAAGGTTCAAATGGAGGGAGCAATGTCACATGACAAGTTGCGGGAAGAGAGGAGAAGAATATAAAGCAGGCCCTATTGGTTCCAACTTTTAGGTCCTCTTTTTGCCCTTTCAGAAGAAATGGCCTGCTATAGAGTATTCCCTGCTTTTATGAAGGTGGTCCTGAGTGACCTTCCCCAATGGGAAGATAACCAAATTATGCTCCCACTGAGTAAGATGGGGGTTGAGAGTATTTCCCTGGTATGGAAGGTTCAAATGGAGGGAGCACTGTCACATGAGAAGTGGCGTGAAGAGAGGAGAAGAATATAAAGCAGGCCCTATTGGTTCCAACTTTTAGGTGCTCTTCAGATCTTTTTGTTGCAGTGGCACTTGACTATCACTTCTTGGCCTTTTGGTGTAGTATCTATCAGTGTCCAGTAGGGGTGCTCCACCATCATTCTGGCCTTTTGTAAGGAATGGCCAGCAGTAGGGCACCCCTGCTGGTATGTTGGGTGTCCTAAGCAACCTTCCTCAAAGGGAAGGAAACTAAATAACTCTCTCATTTGTTAAGAAGGGGATTTTCAGAGTACTTCCCTTGCATGGCAGTTCAGAGTTAGGGAGTACTGTCACATGAAGGTGGGTGGGACACACAAAACTTCAGGGTGGGTGGGAAGAGAGAAAGCAAATAAAAATAAAAAGTGAGCACTATTTTCATTGGGTTCCAACTTTTAAGGTCCTCTTTAGATTCAGATTTGCTTCTTGGCCTTTTAGTGTAGTATCTATCAGTGTCCAGTAGGGGTGCTCCACGATCATTCTGGCCTTTTGTAAGGAATGGCCAGCAGTAGGGCACCCCTGCTGGTATGATGGGTGTCCTGAGCAACCTTCCCCAATGAAAAGGAAGCCAAATTAAGCTCCAATTGGGTAAGATGGGGGTCAGGAGTACTTCCCTGGTATGGAAGGTTCAGAGGGATGGACTGCTGTCACATGACAATAGGTGAGGCACACAAAAACTTCAGAGTGGGCGGCAAAAAAGAGAAAAACAAAGTGGGCACTATATTTCATTGGTTCCAACTTTTAGGTCCTCTTCAGGTCTATTTGTTGCAGAAATGTTCCACCATCATCCTGGCCTTTTCGGAAGAAATGGTCTGCTGTAGAGTATCCCTGCTTTTATGAAGGTGGTCCTGAGTGACCTTCCCCAATGGGAAGGGAACCAAATTATGCTCCCACTGAGTAAGTTGGGGGTCGGGACTAGTATTTCCCGGGTATGGAAGGTTCAAATGGAGGGAGCAATGTCACATGACAAGTTGCGGGAAGAGAGGAGAAGAATATAAAGCAGGCCCTATTGGTTCGAACTTTTAGGTCCTCTTCAGATCTTTTTGTTGCAGTGACACTTGACTATCACTTCTTGGCCCTTTGGTGCAGTATCTATCAATGTCCAGTAGGGGTGCTCCACCATTATCCTGGCCTTTTGGTAGAAATGGCCTGCTATAGAGTATCCCTTATTTTATGAAGGTGGTCCTGAGTGACCTTCCCCAGTGGGTAAGATGTGGGTCTGGAGTATTTCCCTGGTAATGAAGGTTCAAATGGAGGGAGCACTGTCACATGACAGGTGGCGGGCAGAGAAGAGAAGAATATAAAGCAGGCCCTATTGGTTCCAACTTTTAGGTCCTCTTCAGATCTTTTTGTTGCAGTGACACTTGACTATCACTTCTTGGCTTTTTGGTGTAGTATCTATCAGTGTCCAGTAGGGGTGATCCACCATAATGCTGGCCTTTCAGTAGAAATGGCCTACTGTAGAGTATTCCTGCTTTTATGAAGGTGGTCCTGAGTGACCTTCCCCAGTGGGAAGGGAACCAAATCAAGCTCCTACTGGGTAAGATGGGGGTCGGGAGTATTTCCCTGGTATTGAAGGTTCCAGGAAGTAAATCACACCATACCGGGGGCGGATTATATATCTGCCAACCTGCCATCTGCTGGTGTTGGCTCACTGTGTTTTATAAGACCAAAGTCAGCGCAGCCATCTACCAGGAAATTCTGGAGCACATCATGCTTCCCTCTGATTTCCAGCTTTATGGAGATGCTGATTTCATTTTCCAGCAGGATTTGGCATCTGCCCACACTGCCAAAAGTACCAATACCTGGTTTAATGATCATGGTATCACTGTGCTTGATTGGCCAGCAAACTCGCCTGACCTAAGCCTCAGAGAGAATCTGTGGGTTATTGTCAAGAGGAAGATGAGAGATACCAGACCCAACAATGTAGATGAGCTGAAGGCCGCTATCAAAGCAACCTGGGCTTCTATAACACCTCAGCATTGCCACAGGCTGATCGCCTCCATGCCACACTGCATTGATGCAGTAATTCATGCACAGGGATCCCTGACCAAGTATTGAGTGCATACTGAATTTTGGGGTGTCACTAGCTGTAAGCCATAATCATCAAAATTAAAAAGAAAGAAATGCTTGAAATATATGACTCTGTGTGTAACACATCTATATAAAACATACGAGTTTCACTTTTTGAATTGAATTACTAAAATAAATTAACTTTTTGATGATATTTTAATTTTATGAGATGCACCTGTATATGTACTGTATTTTCTGGCGTATAAGACTACTTTTGAACCTCAAAAAAATTCCCCAAAAATGGGAGGTCGTCTAATACGCCGAGTATAATATCTCCAAGGTACCCTAAGTATAAGTATTACCGGTAGATGTAATCTCTCAAGACGCTGGCTGTATGGGAATCCTGTACCGGTATACCGTATGCACCGTAGCTTCGGCTACATACAGTGTACCGCGCTGAGCCAATCAGGGAGAGTGATGTATTCTATTATTGAATTCCCGCACAGCCAGCGTCTTGAGATTACATCTACTGGTAATACTTAGGGTACCTTGGAGATATTATGAGAGATTACATGTATTACGGTACTTGGGGTACCTTGGAGATCTATGAGAAATCTGATGTTTTTCAATGGTGTTGCATTGCTTCGGAAGGGGGGTAGTCTTATACGGCGAGTATAGCCCAAAACCATGTTTTATCTTGAAAATTAGGGGCTCGTCTTATACGCCCAGTCATCTTATACGCCGGAAAATACGGTATGTATATATATATATATATAATATAATATATATACGTATATAGAAAACTGGCAGCCTCAATGGATAGCAGAACCCAGAGGTGCATGCTGGGGGTTTTGCACTCCCCCCCCCCCCCCCACAACTATTGTTCATTGTGTCTCAGATATTGGTGTATCCTTTGCAGTTAGCAAAGAAAGTACAATAAATTGCCTTTCCTGGCCATAATCCCCAGAACTCAGTAAAGAGGACACTGCTAGATTTCTGTGGGTAATCAATGTCTCTCTTCCCCTGGACAGCCTGATTAAAAACAGCATCAATCGCCATGACCGATCCCAGAGGAAGTCCTCAAATGAAGATGCTTTCAAACAACATCCTGCCCCTTATCTCCTCGTCCAGGCGTTTCTCTGCGACAAGCAGATATTTTCATTCTTTAGAAGAAATCGGACTTCCTGTCTGGCTGCTCAGAGCGACAGGATACGTCCTGAAAGACCAGCAGTGCTTGTGTTCAGGAAAAATGGGGGGAAAAATAAAAGTTTCATGGCAGGAACAGATCTAAAGATTCCCAGATGTTGTTTATCCAGAAGACACTTTTATCAGCCGTATTTCATGTGAAAAGTACCTGGACGGACAGCAATTGTCTTTGGATGACATAGCCACTTGAGCAATTGGCACATTTGCCATGCAGAGCCAAGGTTTGCAATAAAATACAAGATCTGCTTATACTGTCTGGGCTCCTTACCCTTTAAAAATTACCTAATGTTATCAAAATAAACCTATAAAGAATAAAGCTAGATTTATAATTACCCCGTACGAGGATCGTTTCACATTCCATCCAGCTAGATCCAGAGGTATAATGCAATTAAATCAGGAGCACTTTTATTGTTTGGTGTAGCTGGGTGCAGGCTGCAGTATATCCTCCAATCTGGAGGGGGTATCGTGCCATCTCTTCAGCTTGGTAGGAGTTTCATGACTATGAATTGTCTCTTTTCTAGAGCTCCAGGAGGCCATCTTGGGGAGGACTGTGATCCAGTTGGATGCTGAAGATCTGGGAGACTATGGCAGCCATCCAAAGTAAAGTAGGACCCTAAAAATATAGGGGGCCGAAGTGATTTAGGGTGCCTGCTGGGAGGCAATAGGCAGGGAAAGAGCTAAGCTGAGTAGGGAAAGCTCAGGTGCAGTCTAGGGAGGGGTTCCGGATGAGTAGGGCTTTGGAGGATTCCTTTTCAGGGTGTCCATCTGCACCCCCAAAACAGATTGCCTTGGGCCATTGTAAGCCACAGCCACCTGGCAGAACCTAGCAAAAGTTAACCTAACCATCAACCCGCCAATGGAGAACTCCTGTGAAGCACTCCCCCCCGGGACAGTGAAATCGTAAGTGAAACTTGTATCATTCAAGTGTATAGTCAACCTAACTATTGAATTTGTTAATCTCTTCATCATAAAAGAAACAGCACCAAGCCACCCTGTCTTGTGGTTCTTCCATAAACCTGGTATACCACCTAGACCGCACCTACATGGGGGAATACTTATAAGAGGAAACAAAATTTGGGGGAAGACATTCTTGAATACGGATTGAAGTATCTCTTCGTGAGATTTAACCTGCTCTGCATTTCTCCGGAATTTTCCTGGAAGGACCGTGATGTTACGATGCAGAGGACGGGAGTAAGGTTCAGGCATTTTGTATTTCGTACATACACACATGGGAACTTTGTAGATGCTCTCAGTGATATCTGGGCTTCCGCTGAGAAATGGTGCTACCTCCCAGTGAGCCTTCTCTCTGTTTTTGCATTGCTGTGTACATTATCCTTTCGTTGGAATTGTACTCTACAGAGGTGCCTTGACTTGGCAGTGTTGCTTCACATGTATTTGCAGATTTATGCAACAAAAATCTTTGGTGATATCTGGTTTTCTACTGTGTTGTTGTACCTTTACAGTGAAATGGTGCTATCTCCAGGTGAGCCTGTTCTCTGTTTTTAAATTGCTAGAAATCACATAGTTGGGTCTTCCTCCAGATGAGCCTGTTCTTTTTTTTTTTTTTTTTAATTGCTAGATATTCCATAGTCCGGGCTATCTGCAAGTGAGCCTGTTTTCTGTTTTTGAATCATTAGATATCCCATAGTTGGGGCTACCTTCATGTGAGCCCGTTCTATGTTTTTGAATTGCTAGATATCTCATAGTTGGTGCTACCTCCATATGACACAAAAAAGGTTCAAGCGCAAATCCAGGATGCAGTTTTCCTGTTGTGTCATAAACCTAGAAGTTTGTAAAATTGTAAAGACTGTACATCAATTGCACCCCGGCTGCCCAATCCTTAACACGGGATGGCGTATGGAAACAGTTGAAACATAAAAGAAGGATGGCGCTCTTGTGTGCACATATGGTTAATCAGGTATAAATAATGACCTCCAAAAAAAGTCTCATGGTGAGCCTTAAAGGTTTAATAAACAAAACAGATTAAAATAGATAAATGTACTTCCAAACCAATCCCTGAAGCCTCCGAGTCTCCTTGGGGTGCTGTGGGGGATCCCTGGTGGTAATTGTGGGAATCCAATGACATCGGGTAACCCAAGTTGAAGAAAGGTGCTCCCTGATGGTGTTTGTCAGCATCCAATTGTAGAGGCTCACACGGTCCTGTGTGCGGCCGCTACACTGAACCGGGGCCAATGCGTTCTCCATGTGAACCTGTTCTCTGTTTTTGAAACTCTACATATCCCATAGTTGGGGTTATCTCCAGGTGAGCCTTTGCTTTGTTTTTAAATTTACTAGATATCCCATAGTTGGGGCTACCGGCAAGTGAGCCTGTTCTCTGTTTTTGAATTGTTAGATATCCCACAGTTGGGAATACCTCCATGTGAGCCTGTTGTCTGTTTTTCCATTGCTGTGTATAAAATAGAGACCCAGAATGTTAGGGTTAGGAATCATACCCTACAGAGGTGCATTGACAAGGCAGTGTGGCTTCACGTGAATTTGCAGAGGTATGCAATGAAAACCTTTGGTGATATCTGGATTTCTGCTGTGTTGTTGTACCTTTACAGAGAAATGGTGCTACCCCCAGGTGAGCCTGTTCTATGTTTTTGAATTGGTAGATATCTAATAGTTGGGGCTACCTTTACATGAGCCTGTTCTCTGCTTTTGAATTGCTAGATATCCCATATTCAGCGCTACCTCCAAGTGAGCCTATTCTCTGGTTTTACATTGCTGTGTGTATCACATAATTGGAAACCCAAAAAGTTAGAGTTAGGAATTGTACTCAACAGAGGTGCCTTGACGTGGCAGACATGTATTTGCAGATGTATGCAGTGAAAACCTTTGGTGATATCTGCTTTTCTGTTGTTGTTGTACCTTTATGGAGAAATTGTGAAATCTCCAGGTATGTCTGTTTTTGAATTGCTATATATCCTATAGTTGGAAACTGAGGAGATAGGAACCACACTTTACAGAGGTGCCTTGATGCAGCAATGTGGCTTCAAATAAAGGTGAGCCTGTTCTATGTTTTTGAATTGCTAGATATCTTATAGTTGGGGCTACCTTCACGTGGGCCTGTTCTCTGCTTTTGAACTGCTGGATATCACATAGTTGGTTCTACCTCCAAGTGAGCCTGTTCTCTGCTTTTGCATTGCTGTGTACCACATAGCTGGAAACCCAAAAGGTTTGAGATAGGAATTGTACTCAACAGAGGTGCCTTGACACGGCAGTGTGGCTTCACATGTATTTGCAGATGTATGCAGTGAAAACCTTTGGTGATATCTGGTTTTCTGCTGTGTTGTTGTACCTTTACAGAGAAATGGTGCTACCCCCAGGTGAGCCTGTTCTATGTTTTTGAATTGCTATATTTCTCATAGTTGGGGCTACCTTAACGTGGGCCTGTTCTATGTTTTTGAGTTGCTAGATATCCCATAGCTAGCGCTGCCTCCAAGTAAGCCTGTTCTCTTCTTTAGAATTGCTAGATATCTCATAGTTGGGGTTACCTCCAAGTGAGCCTGTTCTAAGTTTTTGTAATTCTGTGTATCACATAGTTAGAAACCCAAAAAGTTACATTTAGGTATTGTACTCACCTTGACGCGGCAGTGTGGCTTTACATGTATTTTCAGATGTATGCAATGAGAACCTTTGGTGATATCTTGTTTTCTGCTGTGTTGTTGTGCCTTTACAGAGAAATGGTGATACCCCCATGTGAGCCTGTTCTATGTTTTTGAATTGCTAGATATCCCATAGTTGGGGCTACCTTTACATGAGCCTATTCTCTGCTTTTGAATTGCTAAATATCCCATATTCAGCGCTACCTCCAAGTGAGCCTGTTCTCTGCTTTTGAACTGCTGGATATCACATAGTTGGTTCTACCTCCAAGTGAGTCTGTTCTCTGTTTTTACATTGCTGTGTATGTGTATCACATAATTAGAAACCCAAAAAATTTGAGTTAGGAATTGTACTCAACAGAGGTGCCTTGACGTGGCAGACATGTATTTGCAGATGTATGTAGTGAAAACCTTTGGTGATATCTGGTTTTCTGCTGTGTTGTTGTTCCTTTATGGAGAAATTGTGATATCTCCAGGTATGTCTGTTTTTGAATTGCTATATATCC
Source organism: Pelophylax lessonae (assembly GCF_965119305.1). NCBI lineage: Eukaryota > Metazoa > Chordata > Amphibia > Anura > Ranidae > Pelophylax > Pelophylax lessonae. The sequence continues at coordinate 7,981,043 of NC_138774.1, read as the reverse complement.
TATAGTTGGAAACTGAGGAGATAGGAACCACACTTTACAGAGGTGCCTTGATGCAGCAATGTGGCTTCAAATAAATTTGCAGATACATGCAACAAAAACCTGTATTTTGTACACACTATCTTGGGAGAGCAAGGGAATTTTTGTATTGCTTTACACCATATACACTCTAAAAAAAGGCATATCTTACCATAGTGTAGCTGTGTGCTACTCTCAGGAGCTCCACGCATCCCTGTGCGTCCCCAAACGACCGTATTCCCAGACAATTGGATGGATGGAGTTGCTTCATTAGAAAGTTGCAGCAGACTTCTATGACTTGAGTAAGCTGCAGCAGACAGGCGGCCGCCAGCAAGCTCTCTATAGTGTCCTCCTTGAGTTCTAAAATTCCTGAAGAATAAAATAGAATAGGCAGACAGTAAGAATAGATTGTAAAAGTTGAGTGGGATGGTAACAGTAATGATTAACATTTTGCTTATCTATATCGCATTTATAAGTATTGAAAAGATGAAGATCCAAAAAATGATTGAGCTTATGTAAGGGATCTCAATCAGTTGTATATGAATGTCTTTAACTGATTGTGATCCATTACGTGAGGTCTGTATTTTATAGATAATGTATAGACATGCAACATACAGTGCATGGCATGTTTAATCACTCAAATTACTTTTGCATCCTTGAAATGGTGGACTTCACTCCAAGAAACACGTTAGAACAAAATCAGGATATGCAAGATTATTTTTGATGTTTATTATATAATTTTGGTATTTCTAAAGGGTAAAGTCATGGTTTTCAAAAGAAGCACTTGTTCTAAATCAAAGACAGCCAAAGGTATTTCCCTCTTCTATGGATGCCTCCTGCATAAGCTGGACTCCCCCAAATCTACACCTATGCTTAGGTGGGAAAAAGATCTTCCATGCACTTTTACCTTAGAACAGTGGTCCCGGGCCACAATGTCCACTTACCGATACTCCCATTGCACTTCCCACTGGGAGCTCATGCTAAACATTACAAACAGGTGGTACTATACACCATTTCGGCTCTCAAAGATATTCACCTCACTTTTTTTGCGCATTGCTGGCGTGAATGTGGAGGTGTAGGTACACTAGCTCATGTTCCGTGGGATTGCCCGTCACTCACGAGCTACTGGAACCAGGTTTTCAGCTGTATAGCCGCCTGCACGGGTATCCTCTGTACCCCCAAAAAGGAGTTGGCCTTGCTTAACTTGGGCATAGATGATTATCCTGTATGCTATAGACAGATGGTTACGCACTTTCTTTTGGCTTCCAGAACACCGATCCTCCGTAGATGGAGAACTCTGGAGATCCCGAGTCTTTCTGAGGTGGTCAAAACTGTTAACGATAATTTCCGCCTGGAAAGAGCTTTGGCTATCAATGATCTCTCGCTCTCCAAGTTCAATAAGGCATGGCAACATTGGAAATACTCCCTATAGTGATTTTTTTCTTTAGAGTCCTGATGAGGGTGGGGGGGTTGGCGCTCTTCCCCCCTGACGACTATGTTCCCACTGGGATGTCGGGGGGGGGGATGTCTCTCCTCCGTTCCCTCTCTTGACTTACAGTGTGGCCCATCTTTACTATCCCATTGTTGTCTGTTCTGTTTTGTGGGACTATGATAGTGGCGTACGCCTGTTTTCTATTTCTATTGCTATTGTTGTATTACCAATATCATTGTGTCTGGAGTAACCCTCCCCCTCCCCATCCCGAATGTTATTCTCTACTGCCATTTTTTTTCCTGAATATTGTTTGTATCTATTCTGCAAATTTTCAATAAAAATATTATAATAAAAAAAAAAAAAGGAAGCACTTGTGAATGTTAAAAAAAATGCTTTTATTTATGGTTGGTGTTCAGAATTTTCATGCCACAAATATACACACTTTTCTCCCTGTTTGGAATCTTGGTCTAGACCAGTGGTTCCCAACCATGGCCCGCTGTTTGGCTGCAGCCTCCCTCCTTCTGGGCCTCCAGCCAGCTGCCGATCCCTCAAATTCCCACAGTGCATCTTAGTTCTTATAGTGGTTCCTAGTGGCCCTTAACCTCCCACAGTGCCCCCTGGTTTCCCTGAGAGCCCTCAGACCCCACAGTGCCTCCCAACCTCCGACATATCCTCTAGCCCCCTGCAGTGACCTCATAGCTTGCTGCACAACCTACAGCCCCCATATTACCACCTGCCTCTCACAGTGCATCCAAGCCTCTGCAGCGAACTCCAGTCTCCCAGAGTGTCCCTGGAAAGCCCCATACCCCCGAAGAAAAAATTACAGTGTAACGGGCCCCTACCCCTAATAATGCAAAACAACACAGAAAGAAAAGATGGGGCTTTCCAGGCCAATTGGGAGAAGGACAATCAAGAACAACAGTTAATTATATATAAAACCTTATTTATTGGTACATATTAAAAACATATATAACATAAGGGTATATAACCCAACATAAATGCAACACAGAGTTAAAAAGGTACATAAGTGCAGAAATACTTTCCCATAAGGGGGTGTTGAGGACCCATTGCAGATGTTATAGGGTCTCTGGTGGAATACGGTCTAGGTGTCCCAGCAAGCCAACGCGTTTCGCATGGGGCCTCCTCAGGGCCAGAGAGACCAGAGAGAAGACCGGTATTTCCCACTATATAATGGACCATAGATGGGCAGGACCGATGGACCACCAATGATCAGAAAAATCTCCAGATCAAACAATAAATGTCTTTTTTGTAGTATTGTGCTTGTATAGAAGTTCTTCCCTCTTTGTGCTAATAGGAGTATGTGATTACTTAGTCTGCAATGTATGCAGCATGCATTCACAGCAAAATGGATTCTTGTCAGTCAAGTTTAGCAAGTCCCAAAAATAGGGTCATGTATATAGCTAGATACTCCAACTATAGAGGGGAGAGACCATCCCACAGGAGTCCAAGGTTGGTCTTGAGGCAGGTATATTTACTATATAGTCCTCATAGCCTATCATGATATGTGGCAACTCCCATGCTCCATAAAAGAGTGAGGCTGATAATCGGTGTCCTGTTGGTGCCCCTGCCCCATAGCCCCCTGGAGAGATCCCCTTTGCCACTGTATGCCCAGTCTCTGAGTGTTTCCTGTAGCATTACATACATTGAACATCATGTGTGGCCCTTTGGTAATGTCTATGGCCATGGCAAAACTTTTCAGTCTCCCCAGCTGTCACTAAAATGCAAGGATAGCATAGGATGACAACCTCAGTCCTATGAACCTTCAAAAGTAAATGAGAATTAGCAACTCTATATGTATATCCAGACATGTTCCTATTAGACACCCCAGTGAAAAAATGGATTTTACTAGTAGTTGGAAGTGCATTGTTAGCACAACCTCTCCCGGCCTCCGATCCTCCATGGAATTGCTTTGTGGATTGAGCAGAGAGAAGCATTTTATGGTTGAGGTTAAAAGGTGAGCAGGCTGGAGAGATACAACAGCACTAAATTCACCTTTATCTTATTAGCAGGCTGACTGATTGCTCCACTCAGGCCTCATAAATCCTATTAATTGACTTGTCCTCCTTGACTTTTACAAGGCCCCGGAATTACTGTACAACATTCGCAACACCAAATTAATTGTTCCTATGGCTTAGGTGACACAGAAGAGTCATTTGTGCTTTTTTTTTCTACTAATAGGGAAAGAGGAAGAGCCGTAATTCCAGCTCCATCAATGACACAGGAGAAGAGTAGCAGGTAGTCGGACATCTGTTGTAGTTCAGGTGCTGCGGTTACACAAACCCTGGACTTGTTGGTGTGACTAATGTAGATATTTGGCTTCAGCTTAGAACCAGCAAAGAAATAACTATTGCTGCCCTTAGACATGGAAGGACCCTTAGAGTTCGACAGCAACACCACATTCTGGCACAAGGGATGTCCTACTGGAACCTTATGGGTTTGCCAAATTCCACCATTAGTGAAGGCTCCACCACCTTGTCTCCACACATACTCCCCAGGCCCAAGGCCTTGCGATGGGAATCCAGATTACCCTCCCCATTCAAGATTTTCCAATCAGATCCTGCTTTTCCAACATTTTACGGATTCATGAAATATTTTAATATAGAAACATAGAAGAGTGACGGCAGAAAAAAGACCAAGTGGTCCATCAAGTTCTCCCCACTGTTCAAAACAGCACCCCAGGGGCGTAACTACAGGGGTTGCAGGGGTTGCAATCGCTACCGGGCCCCATGCTCCAGGGGGCCCGGTAGCAAACCAGTGGGTGAACTTCCAGGATCGCAAAGGTCACACTTGCGACCGGACCCTGGCATTGCACCACTGTGGGGAGGCCCCAAGATTGCAGGAAGGGGGCCCACAAGATTGCAGGAAGGGGGCCCACTGCAGAACTTGTGAAAGAATCCTGCTGCGGGACCGTAATAAAAGGCCATGCAACAAGTGTAAAGAGCCCCAGGATTAGTGGGAAGAGCCCTGTGCTTGAAGGTAAGGGCCCTGGCCAGGGGTCTGGGGGGCCCTTCATGGTTTCTTGCATCAGGGCCCTGAAGGTTCTAGTTACGCCTCTGCAGCACCCCCTCTTCTACTACTTATATCTGCACCTGCTTGCCCACTGCTCACCTCTGCACCCCCTTGATAACCTCTCTATTGATAACCTCTGCACCTGTCATTCACCATTGCGCCCTTTTGATCAAATCCCCCCCCCCACCAACCACCACACACCCGACTTCCAATACTGCTCACATCGCCATCTCCTGTACTCCTCTTCCACCCTCTTCTAACAATTCAATGGCTTCCACAACTGCAACCCCTTCCCCCTCCTTCTACCACTGTAAACTCTTCCACTTCTGCACTCCTTCCACCTTCTTTCCCCACTGCAAACACGTCCACCTGAGGGGCTCCAGGACTTTCGTCTGTAGTGGAGAAAACAAACTTTTAGTTTTCACAGATCTTGGTAAGTTTTGGTTTGGGTCCTGGAGCCCAGAGATTTTGAAGAGTTTTTGCGTGGCGATGCCTCCAATTCTAGGTCCATGTTTTACCTATTGGCATAGACGACACTGATGAGTCAGCTGTGTAAGGGTTATTCTTAGGGTCCTTTCACATTGGCTTTCCGCCTGGCGAACTCAGTTTTCCTCAGCGGGGATCGATCCGCCGATCCCTGCTGGGCATTTGGATGACAGGTCCGTCCCCGCTTACTTTGTAGAGACAGACCTGTCAGAGCCAGATCGTATCCAACCTAATCCTACAGACGGATGGGAAATAGGGTTACAATCTGTCTGGATTTCACAGACAGGATCAGATCGGATAGCAGCGGGTGTCAGTGGGCATGTCACCGCTGACATCCGCTGCTCCATAGAGGTGCATGGAGTGTCCGATTAGAAAAACTGACAGGTGGATATGATCGGAAAACCCTGTGTGAAAGGGGCCTTAAAGAGTTAACTGAAGTGCCAGGGTGCCTCTCCCCCAGGAGACCATCTTGCCAGGGTGCCTCTTCCCATCAGAGTGCCCCCTTACATCAATCACCCCCATCAGAGTGCCCCCTTACATCAATCACCCCCATCAGAGTGCCCCCATACATCAATCACCCCCATCAGAGTGCCCCCTTTTATCAATCACCCCCATCAGAGTGCCCCCATACATCAATCACCCCCATCAGAGTACCTCCATACATCAATCACCCCCATCAGAGTGCCCCCTTTTATCAATCACCCCCATCAGAGTGCCCCGTTTTATCAATCACCCCCATCAGAGTGTCCTTTTACATCAAATACCCCCACCAAAGCGCCCTCTGACATCAATCACCCCCATCAGAGTGTCCTCTTACATCAATTACCCCCACCAAAGTGCCCCCTGACATCAATCACCCCCCTCAGAGTGCCCTCTTTCATCAATTACCCCCATCAGAGTGCCCCTTTACATCAATCACCCCCATCAGAGTGCTCCCTTACATCAATCACCCCCTTTAGAGTGCCCCCTTATATCAATCACCCCCATCAGAGTGCTCCTAAACATATATCAACCCCATCAGAGTGCCCCCTTTCATCAATTACCCCCATCAGAATGCCCTCATACATAAACTGTCCCCATCAGAGTGCCCCCTTACATCAAATACCCTCATTAGAGTGCTCCCTTACATCAATCACCCCCTTTAGAGTGCCCCCTTATATCAATCACCCCCATCAGAGTGCCCCCTTTTATCAATTACCCCCATCAGAGTGTCCCCTTTTATCAATTACCCCCATCAGAGTGTCCCCTTTTTGCTGTAAGGGAGCAGCAGGTGTGTACAGACCTGTGTGGCTTCTCACCAGTCTGGTCTGAAAAGAAAAAGGCCAGTTTATGCGGAGACAGACTGAGGGTCTGATTGACAAGAGCACATGTGCCAAACACAAGGCCTGTGGGCCGAATCTGGCTCGCCAGTCCATTTCATGTGGCCCTCGCACCTCTCCTGCAGCACCCCCCCCCCCCCTTCTGTCACCACCTTGTCTCAAGTCCACAGGGAGGCTCGTCTCTGCCTCTCGTCTCAGCAGTTGGCAGCAGAGAGGAGGACAGAACTACTACAGATGCTGCACCTCGGTGCAGCCACAGCACCCCTCATCTCCACCTCCCCTGGTCTCAGCAGAGTGTTGCAACTCCAGCGTTCCTCCAGACCTTGCACTCTCTGCTTCTCAGCTCTGTCCCCAGCTTCTTCCCGGTAGCAGCACATGGTAAAGGGGGTGCAATGTGATGTATAGGAGAGTGGGGAACTCTTGACAGCTGATGGGGGGGCTCTTGACATCTGATGTAAGGAGGAGAGGTGTTCTGCACATCTGCTTATAATTATGAGAACAACATTCAATGCCAGTTGAAAAGGAGGGTTGCACACCGTTGGTATGATGGTATGATCCAGAAGAAACGTTATTGTAGACTTCAGACAGAACACCATGGCAGATACGACTGGCGCCCATTGAGGGAAAGCATAATGTTGATGCAGCCCACAATGAAATTGAGTTTGACACCCCTGGACAAGAGAATGAGTTTGTGTTCTGTGTGTAGGAAAATCCTTGTAAAGAGACTTTTATGTATGAATAAAAGTGGGTGGAAGGCTTGCAGGCAGGTGCAGGTTGATCTTCCTACATGGGTTGGCATGGGCTGTTGTGCACGCCTTGCAGGAAGAGTGAAGGACAAGGGGAACATTTATTCCCTATTAGGGCTCCGGAGAGCCATCAGGTGGGCTGCTGTCTAATTGGATGCTGCCATCTTTGGTGAGTGCAGAGTCCAGGCCCGCTGCTGTTGGCGCGCATTCTGTGTGTAATGAGGGTAGAGACAGAAACGTGCTTTATAGGGAGAGTGGCGCTTTTCCACTGCATGGAACAAAACGGTTCGGCTCGCTTTTGCGCTTTTCCACTGCGTGGTACGGTGTTGGAACGGTACGGTACGGTACGGTATGGCGGTGCTTTTCCACTACATGGAACCGAACGGTACGGCTCACTTAAACAGTACCACCTCGGTTGTGGTTCCAAGAGGGCCGTACCGATACCATATCCCACAATCCTTTGCATGCAGCCTTGACTGTTTGTCACTACTAGCCACTGATTGGTCAGAGAATCGTTGTTATCCCACCCACTTACTACTTTAGTGGAGAAGCAAACCGTACCGGACCGTTCCAACACCGTACCATGCAGTACCATGCAGTGGAAAACCAAACCTAGCCAAGCAGGGCCGAGTGGAGCCGAGCCGGTACTTGCAGTGGAAAAGTGCCATAGTGCAGGAAAAGGTTCCAGAGAAGGAGGGACAGAGTAAGGATTACTCTGAAAATGTTTTGGCTATTGTTCTTACTGAATCTACCTGTCTATCGCCCCCCGAGCCAGGTACCATCGGCCTTGGTCTACCGCTCTCCTGCTGTGAGTTCCATCTGCTGTTGCAATCCAATCGTTGTATCTGGAATGGTTAGCTATATATTCTGTATTCTCAACCACTGTGTGTTCCGGGTCTTCCCTTTGGGTGCCAACCGCCTGGTTCTGCCCCCCTATCCCTCAGCCTACAAGCTCTGAAAACGCAGGTTGGAAAGTGGACCTTCAAGCTTTGCATTTGAGGCTAAAATCCTACAATGATGCTGGGCTGGATTTGACGATTCTAAAGTTCTAAAGGGGGGGGGGGGGTGCAGCAAAAAAAGTCAGGGGGTATCATGTCAACATTGCAACATTGTGTGTGTCACTTTCAGACTGTCACATGGTGTGACAGAAATGTATGGAATCCACATTCCCTGTACACATCTATACCATGAGTCACAACCCAGAAGTAACGTCTGACAGGTAGTGCAGAGGCGGTGCAGGAGTGAACAGGGAACAATAGTATGTATTAGGCTGTCATTAGATTAGGATAACTACCATAAACAGAACCCGTGCCCCCTTAAATCGGGTGTCCCTATCAGAGTTCTTCATTACATCAGAAATCTTTATTAGAGTCCCTCTTTACATCAGGATCTCCAACTGACTCCCCCCTTACATCAGGGTCTCCAACTGACTCCCCCTTACTCCCCCTTACATCACGGTCTCCAACTGACTCCCCCCTTACATCAGGATCTCCAACTGACTCCCCCTTACATCAGGATCTCCAACTGACTCCCCCCCTTACATCAGGATCTCCAACTGACTCCCCCCCTTACATCAGGATCTCCAACTGACTCCCCCTTACATCAGGATCTCCAGCTGGCTCCCCCTTACATCAGGATCTCCAACTGACTCCCCCCCTTACATCAGGATCTCCAACTGACTCCCCCCTTACATCAGGATCTCCAACTGACTCCCCCCTTACATCAGGATCTCCAACTGACTCCCCCCCTTACATCAGGATCTCCAACTGACTCCCCCCTTACATCAGGATCTCCAACTGACTCCCCCGTTACATCAGGATCTCCAACTGACTCCCCCCTTACATCAGGATCTCCAACTGACTCCCCCCTTACATCAGGATCTCCAACTGACTCCCCCCCTTACATCAGGATCTCCAACTGACTCCCCCCTTACATCAGGATCTCCAACTGACTCCCCCCCTTACATCAGGATCTCCAACTGACTCCCCTCTTACATCAGGGTCCTCATCAGAGTTTCCTCTTACATCAGAGTGCCCTTGTCAGTTTGCCACATTTTATCAACTGTCCTCATCAGAGTTCCCCTTTATATCAACTCCCCTCATCAGAGTACACCTTACATAAATTGTCCACATCAGAGTTCCCCCTTACATCATTTGCTCCCCTTAAAGAGCCCTCTTAAAAAAAAAAAAAAAAAAAAAAAAACATAGTGACCCCTTATGTCCACTGCCTCTATTAAAGTGCCCCCTTATAACAAATGTCCCAGTCAGTGCCCCCATATATCAATTCCCTCCATCAGAGTTCCCCTTTGCATCAACTGCCCCCATCAGGGTGCCCCTTACATGAACTGTCCACATCAGAGTTCCCACCTATGTCATTTTCTCCCCTCGGAAAGCCCTCTTACATCAATAGTCCCAATCAAAGTAGTCCTTTACATTCACTGTCCCCATTAAAGTGCCCTCCCCTTACATCAAATTTCCCCACCAGAGTGTACCCATATATACATTTCCACCATCAGAGTTCCCCTTTAGATCAACTGTCCCCCATGAGATTTCTCCCTTACGTCATTTGCTCCCCTTAAGGTGACCACTTACTTGCCCCAATCAAAGTAACCCCTTACATCAATTGTCTCAATTAAAGCACCCCTTACATCAAATATCCCCACCCTTACACCAATTACCTCCATCAGAATCTCCACTTACATCAGCTACCCCCATCCGAGTGCCCCCTTACATTAAATACCACCATTTGGGGTCTCCACTTACATCATTTACCCCCATCAGAGTGCCATTGTACACCAATTACCCCCCTTGGAGGCTCCACTTACATCAATTATGCCCATCAGAGTGCCACCCTATATTAAATACCCCCATCAGAGTGTCTCCTTACATTAATTACCCCCATCACAGTGCCCCCTTACATCAATTTCTCCCTTCAGAGTCTCCCTTTACATCACTTTCCCCCATCAAAGTGCCCCCTTACATCAATTTCTCCCATCAGAGTCTCCCCTTACATAACTTTCCCCCATTAGAGTGCCCCTACATCAATTATCCCCATCAGAGACTCCCCTTATATAATTTTCCCCCATCAGAGTGCCCCCTTACATCATTTACCCCCATCAGAGTCTCTACTTACATCGATTACCCCGATCAGAGTGCCCCATTACATTAATTACCCCATCAGAGTGCCCCATTACATCATTTACCCCCATCAGAGTCTCTACTTACATCGATTACCCCGATCAGAGTGCCCCATTACATTAATTACCCCATCAGAGTGCCCCATTACATCAATTACCCCCATCAGAGTGCCCCTTTACATGAAATACCCCCACCAGAGCGCCCCCTTACATCAAATACCCCCATCAGAGTGTCCCCTTTACATCAAATACCTCCATCAGAGTCTCCACTTGCATCAATAACCTCCATCTGAGTGCCCCTTTACATAAAAAACCCCCATCAGAGCGCCCCCTTACATCAATCACCCCCATCAGAGCGCCCCCTTACATAAATCACCCCCATCAGAGTGCCCCCTTACATAAATCACCCCCATCAGAGCGCCCCCTTACATAAATCACCCCCATCAGAGTGCCCCTTTACATGAAATACCCCCACCAGAGCACCCCCCTACATCAATCACCCCCATCAGAATGCCCCCTTTCATTGACTATCCCCATCAGAGTGCCCTCTTTCCTCAATTACCCCCATCAGAGCACCCCATTACATAAATCACCCCATCAGAGTGCACCCTTTCATCAATTAGCCCCATCAGAGTGTCCCCTTACATACATCATCCCCATCAGAGTGCCCCTTTTTATCAATTACCCCCATCAGAGTCCCCCTTACATCAATCACCCCCATCAGAGAGCCCCCTTACATCAATTACCCCCATCAGGGTGCCCCCTTTCATCAATCACCCCTATCAGAGTGCCCCCTTTCATCAATCACCCTATCAGAGTGCCACCTTACATCAATTCCACCCATCAGAGTGCCCCCTTACATCAATCACTCCCATAAGAGTGTCCCCTTACAGTAAATACTCCCATCAGTGCCCCCTTACATCAAATACCCCCATCTGAGTGTCTCCTTTACATCAAACACCCCTATGAGAGTAACCCCTTACATCAAATACCCTCATCAGAGTGCCCCCTTACATCAGTTACCCCCACTAGATTGCCCCCTTACATAAACTGTCCCCATTAGAGTGTCCCCTTTACATCAAATACCCCCATCAGAGTGCCCCCTGACATCAATCACTCCCAGCAGAGCGCCACATTACATCAATAACCCCCATCAGAGTGTCCCCTTTACATCAAATACCCCCATCAGAGTCTCCACTTGCATCAATAACCTCTATCAGAGTGCCCCTTTACATAAAATACCCCCATCAGAGCGCCCCCTTACATCAATCACCCCCATCAAAGTGCCCCCTTACATAAATCACCCCCATCAGAGTGCCCCCTTATATCAATCACCCCCATCAGAGTGCCCCTTTACATGAAATACCCCCACCAGAGCAACCCCCTTACATCAATCACCCCCATCAGAGCGCCCCCTTTCATCAATTACCCCCATCAGAGTGCCCCCTTACATCAGTTACCCCCACTAGATTGCCCCCTTACATAAACTGTCCCCATCAGAGTGTCCCCTTTACATCAAATACCCCCATCAGAGTCTCCACTTGCATCAATAACCTCTATCAGAGTGCCCCTTTACATAAAATACCCCCATCAGAGCGTGCCCTTACATTAATCACCCCGATCAAAGTGCCCCCTTACATAAACCACCACCCTTAAGAGTGCCCCCTTACATAAATCACCCCATCAGAGTGCCCCTTTACATGAAATACCCCCACCAGTGCACCCCCCTTACATCAATCGCCCCCATCAGAATGCCCCCTTTCATCAATTACCCCCATCAGAGTGCCCCTTTAAATAAAAATTGCACAGGTGATCAAATAACACCAAAAGAAAGCTCTGTTTGTGGGAAAAAAACAACATCAATTTTATTTGGGGTACAGCGTTGCATGACCGAGCAAATGTCAGTTAAAGTAGCGCAGTGCCGAATCGCAAAATATGGCCTGGTCATTAAGGGGGCAAATCCTTCCGGTCCAGAACTGGTTAAAGGTAAAAAGAATCAATACAAAAAAAAACTATGAGTATTTTCTCACATTGATATTTTCATTTCCACACAGGAAAGTACTGGAAGAGAGTTTATAGATGTCCTGATATTCTCAGACCCGCCCACCCCTGATGGGATCAAACTGTGGGCATAGAATGGGCATCAATTATTATTTTTTTTTTACCAGACATATGTAGCAGAATACATATTGGCCTAAGTTTATGAAGAAATTCGATTTTTTAAAATTTTTTTTTTTTTTACAGCAGAAAGTAAAAATTATTGTTTTGTTTTTTTGTTTTTTTTTTCAAAATTGTCGTTTTTTTATTAACCACTTAAGACCCAGAAGATTTTACCCCCTTCCTGACCAGGCCCTGTTTTGCGATTCGGCATTACGTGATTTTAACGGACAATTGCGCGGTCGTGCGACGCTGTACCCAAATTAAATTGACGTCCTTTTTTTCCCACAAACAGAGCTTTCTTTTGGTGGTATTTGATCACCTGTACGATTTTTACTTTTTGCGCTATAAAAAAAAAAAAGAGCGACAATTTTGAAAAAATAACAATATTTTTCACATTTTTTATATGAAATTCCCCCCCCCCAAAAAATGTAAAAATTTAATTTTTTTAACATTTTAGGCCAATTTGTTTTCTGCTACATATGTTTGGTAAAAAAAAAAAAAATCGCAATAAAGCGTTATTTTGATTGGTTTGCGCAAAAGTTATTGCGTTTACTACTTAAGGGAAAGATTTATGTAATTTTTATTGTTTTTTTTTTTTTTTTAACGAGTAATGGCGGCGATCTGCGGGACTGCGACATTGCGGCGGACAGACTGGAACCTTGACTGACATTTTTGACACTTTTGGGGTTACCAGTGACATTTCTACAGTAATCAGTGCTATACATATGCACTGTTACTGTAAAAATGACACTGGCAGGGAAGGGGTTAACTTTATTGGTGATGCAGGGGTTAGGTGTGTCCCTAGGGGCGTGCTTCTAACTGTAAATGGGCGTGGCTAGTGATGTAAGCACAGAGACATATGATCCTACATAGCAGGATCGTATGATCTCTGTTCTTACATCAGGGAGAATGACAGGCGGCTTTGTTTACATCAGCCGCCTGCCTTTCTCCCTCTCCAGTGGGAGATCGCGAGTGGCGGGTCCGCCGGTCACACACGCGGGGGGGGTGCGTGACCGCGCAAGAGCGGGAGCGCGCCGCCGGCGGCGTGCGCTCGCTCCCCAGAGCCTCACAGGCTAGTGACGTTTATTTACGTCACTTTGCCTGTGAGGGGCTGACCGCCGCAGTAAATCTACTTGCGGCGGTCGGCAAGTGGTTAAGTGAATGAAAGACATGGGGTGTGAACCAGTTCTAACCGAAAGCCAATGGGTGAAAGGGGTGGGACCATGGAGTAAAGTGCTACATGTTGCTGGGCGTCAAGGGCTGACTGGCAACCTTTGGCCTAAGGGGCAAATGCAAACCAGAGGCCCATGATGCAGAAACTTGGCCCCCCTCCCACTTTTCCTCTTCCCAGCCTCCTCCTGACCCCCTTCCCAGGCTGAAGCACCACTCCAGGTATTCTCTACTCACTGGCCGAATCCGGGTTCCCGATCTGGCCAGCAGGCAGGGGCTGACTGGCAACCTTCGGCCCAGGAGGCAAGTGCAACCCAGAGGCCCATGGTGCAGCAACTCAGCCCCACTCCCATTCTCCTTCCCAGCCTTCTCCTGACCCCCTTCCCAGGCTGAAGCTCCACCCCAGGTACTCTCTACTTACAGGCCAAATCCGGGTTCCCGATCTGGCCAGCAGGCAGGGGCTGGCTGGCAACCTTCGGCCTAGGTGGCAAGTGCAAACCAGAGGCCCATGGTGCAGCAACTCAGCCCCCCCCTCCCATTCTTCTTCTTCCCAGCCTTCTCCTGACCTCCTTCCAGGGCTGAATCTTCACCCCAGGTACTCTCTACTCACGGGCCAAATCCGGGTTACTATTCTGGCCAGCAGGCAGGGGCTGACTGGCAACCTTCGGCCTAGGTGGCAAGTGCAAACCAGAGGCCCATGGTGCAGCAACTTGGCCCCCCCTCCCACTTTTCCTCTTCCCAGCCTCCTCCTGATCCCCATTCCAGGCTGAAGCTCCGCTCCAGGTACTCTCTACTTACTGGCCGAATCCGGGTTCCCAATCTGGCCAGCAGGGGGCGGTTGGGGGCAGCTGGGACAGCTTGGTTGGTGCTGGCCAGGGGAGGAGAGTCTCCAATGGTGCATAAAACCGGCCTTTGCTCAGACACAGCTTACACCATCCATGCTGGGGGGGCTGCGCTGTGTCCTTGTCTTTAACCCGCACTCAGTAGGTCAGCGGTGGGGACTTTTCACTTCTCTTCACCAGGAATCCTTTAGGCGTGTCTGTGGCTGAAGCGGTGCATCCTTTTTATTGGGCATCAGAGTGGGCCAGGGGGCAATTGCCTCCCTGCCCCCTGGCCCAGCCCCCCTTGCTGGGCATCCTCCAGCCAGGAAATGAGACGGAGCTCTAGCTGACTTGCTGCAGCTTCCAATGCAGCTCACAGTGTGCGGTGAAATCAGAGTAAGAAGTTTCAGCCCAGGAGAGGAGTGAAAGGAAAGGTTGGGGTTCAGCTTTAATTTACTGTCCTCTGAAGTGAGATGAAACAATCCTCCGACTTTACCGGGATTAGAGCGAAATTTACTAATTGATGATTATTGATCCGCCCTTATTACGGAACCCAAAGAGTTTTAAGGACTATTGACAGCATAAAGCCACCGGCGATGGATAATGCTAAAGCGGCAATAAAGGGATTCGACATGAGAACACTTCACATTCTCGGGGCTCATCAGTGTCAGCGCTGGAATCGCATCATTTGCTATTCAGCGTCAGATCCTCGTCGAGCTTTGTTTCAAGCCCCGCTCGCTTCTCCTCCGGGCGTTTGTTTAATCTCGGAGCGATGATTAATGGGCAGCGCGTTTCTCTCCCGCCACTCGGCAGAGCTTTCACCAAAGCCTTCTGTTCCGGGGAGATTCGTGCCGAGCCTTGATTCCGACCTTTGATGTCGACAATTGGATAAGCACTTTTTTTTTCAAAAACAGCGGCGAAAAAATTCTTTAATCCCGAAGAGCTGCAGATATTACAAAAGCAGAAGCCGTGATCCGGGGATAAATTATTTCTTTTTAATATAAATGGAATTCCGGCTCCTTCCAATGTTCTCTTCGCACAGTACAAAAAAAATCTGTACGGCCGCTGCGGAAGAGGGGGCAAGCATGCCCCCCCGCTCGAAACAACATGGGGGGGGGTGTGCGGGAAAGGGGCTTTTTAGAATCTGGAAGCCCCCTTTTGAAGAGGTCCCCAGATACCAGCCCCCCCCCCCCCATCTCTGTGCAGCAAGAATGTAAAAAAAAAATAAATTACCAGTCCGTTTCAATCGGGTATGGATTTTAAGGTGGTACCTCACACAAAAAAAAAAGGCGAGGTCCCCCTAACAATCCATACCAGGCCCTTAATTCTAGCATGCAGCTTGGCTGACGAGGAAAGGTCCCCCCCCCCCCCCCAAAAAAAAATCATACCAGGCCACAAGGGCATTTGCCCCTGGAAGAGCACCTTGTCCCTATGTTGATGAGGACAAAGGCCTCTTGTCCACAACCCTGGCCTGGTCGTTGTGGGCTTATCAGAATCTGGAAGCCCCCTTTAATAGAGGCCCCCAGATATAAGTCCCCCCCCCCACATTAGTATGGGTCTCTGTGCAGCAAAAAAATAAAAAAAAACATGGAGTCTCCCAAAATGCATGCCAGACTCCTTACATCTTGAAAGGGATTTTAAGAGAATACCTCACACAGAAAAAAAACAATAAAAAAAGTGTGAGGTTCCACTAAAATCCATAAACCCTTCAAAAGAGCCCCCCATATACCAGCACCCCCCCCCCCCCCCATGTGAATGAGTAAGGGTCTCTATGCAGCAAGAATAAAAAAAATGACCAGATTCTTTCAGTCCAGTATGGATTTTAAGGTGGTGCCTCGCAAAGGCGTAACTAGAACCTTCAGGGCCCCGGTGCAAGAAACCATGAAGGGCCCCCCCGGACCCCCGCACACAGGGGCCCAGAGACAGCACAAGTGAACTGGATAGGAGGAGGGGTGGGGGCTGGATACAGAAGAAACAATCTCCTCCATTTTCCTCCTGCAGCTACAGGAGGAAAAAGGAGGACAGAGATTTCTGTACATGCTGCCCCCACCGCCCCTCCTCACCAGGTGTACAGGGGAGTCGCACAGGCCCCCTGGAGCATGGGGCCTGGTTGCAATTGCAACCCCTGTAGTTACGCCCCTGGTGCCTCGCAAAAATAAGTGTGGGTTCCCCCTAAAAATCCATACAAGGCCCTTAATTCTAGCATGCAGCCTGGCCAGGAAAGGGGAAAACCAAATTATACCTGGCCAAATGCCCTTAACATGTGTAGGGTGCCTTTGCCCCTGGCAAAGAACCTTGTCCCTGTGTTGATTTGGACAAGGGCCTCTTGCCCTTAACCCTAGCCTGCTGGTTGGGAGGGTGGGGCTTATCAGAATCTGGGAGCCCCTTTTAATAGAGACCCCCAGACCCCCCAGGCTTCCAGATTCTAAAAAGCCCCTTGGCCTGGGCAGGGAGGGGGTGAAAGTGCCTGGTAGGCAAGTAGTTAACAACCATTGACAACCTCACGTTGTCATGTGTTATAGTGGTGGTAAAATCACTATTATGGTTGCCAACCGTTCCGTAAAAATACGGAATCGTCCCGTATTTTACACAGACAAGTGCTGTTCTGTATCAAACTGATACGGAACGCACTTTGTTCCGTATTCCGCTGTACCTTATAGTGTTCGTGACTCACTTTCATCATCATGTAGTGACTACTGTGACTGTGCATCCCCTCCCCTCCGCCTTCTGACCAATACCAATTCCGCATTGCCGTGCCAATGACGTCGTGACGTCACAACGTAAACCCCTCCCTGCATTCCCCGCCCGGCGCCCAAGAAGAAGAAGAGAAGAAGAAGAAAGAAAACGAAGAAGAAAGAAAACTAGCTGCTGCTGCAAGAAAGCGAGCAGAGCACAAGAGAAAAAAAGGTAAGCAGAAGAGAGAAAAGGGGAGAAGAGCAGAGGAAAGGGAAAGGTTGAGCAAAGAAAAGGGATATTAGGCAAAGCAGCAGATAAGAGGAAGGAGAGCATCCCATCAGGAGAGCATATAAAATGGGAAGAAGAGACAACAAAATGGGACGGAGAGCAGAAAAATGGGGAAGAGGAGCAGAGGGAGGAGAGCAAAGGGAAGAAGAGCAGTGAAAAGGGAAGGAGATTTAAAAAAGGGGAAGAGGAGCAGAGAAAAGGGATAAGAGAGCAAAGAAAATGGAAGGACAGCAGAAGGAGAGCAAAGAAAAGGGGAAGGAGAGCAAAGAAAAGGGGAAGGAGAGCAAAAAAAAAAAGGGGAAGGAGAGCAAAGAGAAAAGGGGAAGGAGAGCAAAGAAAAGGGAAATGAGAGCAAAAAAAAGGGGGAAGGAGAGCAAAGAGAAAAGGGGAAGGAGAGCAAAGAAAAGGGAAATGAGAGCAGAGAAAAGAGAAGGAGAGCAAAAATGGGGAAGAGGAGCAAAGAAAAGGGATAGGAGAGCAAAGAAAAGGGGAAGGAGAGCAAAAAAAAGGGGGAAGGAGAGCAAAGAGAAAAGGGGAAGGAGAGCAAAGAAAAGGGGAAGGAGAGCAAAAAAAAGGGGGAAGGAGAGCAAAGAGAAAAGGGGAAGGAGAGCAAAGAAAAGGGAAATGAGAGCAGAGAAAAGAGAAGGAGAGCAAAAATGGGGAAGAGGAGCAAAGAAAAGGGATAGGAGAGCAAAGAAAATGGAAGGACAGCAGAAGGAGAGCAAAGAAAAGGGGAAGGAGAGCAAAGAAAATGGAAGGACAGCAGAAGGAGCAAAGAAAAGGGGAAGGAGAGCAAAGAAAAGGGGAAGGAGAGCAAAAAAAAGGGGAAGGAGAGCAAAGAGAAAAGGGAAATGAGAGCAAAAAATGAGGAAGAGGAGCAAAGAAAAGGGATAGGAGAGCAAAGAAAAGGGGAATAAGAGCAGAGAAAAGGGAAGGATAGCAATAAAAAGGGGAAGGAGAGCAATAAAAAGGGGAAGGAGAGCAAAGAAAATGGATGGACAGCAGAAGGAGAGCAAAGAAAAGGGGAAGGAGAGCAAAGAAAAGGGAAAGTGCAAAGAAAAGGGAAGGATAGCAGAGAAAAGGGGAAGGAGAGCAGAAGGAGAGCAAAAAAGGGGGGAGAGTAGCAGATAAAATGGTAAGGAAAGCAAAGAAAAAGTTATGGAAGTATAATTATATAAAGATATTTGCACTACACTTCCTTAAAATGTTGTCTTATTTTTGCACTGGAAAAAACATCCCCTGCCACGCACCCGCCCCGCCCCCACCACGCCCCCTCCCCCCCGTTCCTTATTTCCATTTCAGAAAGTTGGCAACCCTAATCACTATTGTGAGATTTGTCTTCTTCCAAATAGGTAAATGTTCAGGCATTCATCCAAATGCCCGAACAGCTACAGTTCGGTTCGAACTTGTATTTGAACCAAACCTTGAGCGCGTGCCTACTGCTGAGATGTTCTTTTACATTTATTTAAATAAAAAGAGTCCCTGCTAAAAGAAAAGAAAATGTAGGAAGCTAAGTTACAGTGAGGGATAGCATAAAAACCTGCATCCTTCAGGAACAGTCAGCTTTATCAACTTGGGAGAAGGTACAGGAGGGAAATGGGAAAACGTAACGTAGACAGCGCCTTTAAGAACTTAGTCCACCCAGAGCTTATATTTCAGTTTCGTATATCTCTGGGCTTCTGAAGGTGAATTTCCAGGCCATGGTAATCCAAAAAGGGTTCATTATGAAATATGTAGCAGAAGGAGTGAGACTATCCAGAGGTCCAACCCAAAACTCAGGGAGGGGGCAGAGGGGTTTTATTCCTGGAGTCCTCAAGAGATAAAAGAAGCCATCCGGTACCTCTACTCATCAAATCCAACTTACACCTGAAACATTAGATGGACTGATCCTTTAAGGAATATATCTTATTATAAACATCAGGGTGTATACACTTTGAGCATTAAATGACATCATTCCTCATGTTGGGGATATTCAGAAGACATCAGAAGGTCCCTCACCTGTATACGCATAGTGTACGAGGGCTTTAAGAGCATCCGGGTCCACGCCTTCCATTTTGATCTCCTCCTCTTTAGCTTCGCGGACGTCATTTGTAAACATTGCGGCAAAGTAGTCGGAGACGGCACTCAGGACCAACCTAAAGAGAAAGGCGTTGTGGTGATTGGGAGACATTGTTGCATTAATCTCTGTCTACCTGACTCTGTGTTCTACT
Source organism: Pelophylax lessonae (assembly GCF_965119305.1). Classification (NCBI taxonomy): domain Eukaryota; kingdom Metazoa; phylum Chordata; class Amphibia; order Anura; family Ranidae; genus Pelophylax; species Pelophylax lessonae. The sequence continues at coordinate 7,961,554 of NC_138774.1, read as the reverse complement.
ATAGATTTATTGTCATAACCTCCAACTGTCTCCAATTCCACAAGACTGCCACGGGGCTTGATGCTGATCCTGGGGTCCCAGCGGACCCACTCTATGTCCCGGTTCCTGGAGCTGGGACACTTGTTCCACCACCCAACAGTGGTGTATTTAGGTTTTGTGCTGCCCTAGGCCTGACTAAACTTCTGCACCCCCTGATCTGAGGTTTGAAGTGGGGCTGATTGGAGGCTAATTTGAGGCCTTAAGAGGGGTTTATTGGGGGCTGATCTAAGGTCTGAAGAGAAGCTGATTGGGGTTCTGATCTGAGGTCTGAAGAAGGGCTGACTCGGGGCAGATCTGAGGTCTAAAGATGGGGCTGATTTGGGGGCAGATCTGAGGTCTGAAGAGGGGCTGATTGGGGTCTGATCTGGGGTCTGAAGATGGGCTGATTGGGGGCTGATCTAAGGTCTGAAGAGAAGCTGATTGGGGTTCTGATCCAAGGTCTGAAGAAGGGCTGACTGGGGGCTGATCTGAGGTCTAAAGAAGGGCTGATTTGGGGGCTAATCTGAGGTCTGACGAGGGGCTGATTGGGGGCTGATCTGGGGTCTGAAGAGGGGCTGATTGAGGGCTGATCTATGGTCTGAAGAGCAGCTGATTGGGGTTCTGATCTGAGGTCTGAAGAAGGGCTGACTGGAGGCTGATCTGAGGTCTAAAGAAGGGCTGATTTGGGGGCTGATCTGAGATCTGAAGAGGGGCTGATCTGGGGTCTGAAGAGGGGCTGATTGGGGGCTGATCTGAGGTTTAAAGGACTGATTTGAGGCTGATCGGAGGTCTTAAGTGGGGCTGATCTGTGGTTTGAAGAGGGGCTGATTGGAGGTCTCAAGATGGGCTGATTTGGTGCTGATCTGTGATTTGAAGATGGTCTGATTGAGGGCTGATCTGAGGTCTGAAATAGGGCTGATTGGGGGCTGATCTGAGGTCTGAAGAAGGGCTGATTGTGGGGTGATCTGAGGTCTAAAGAAGGGCTGATTTGGGGCTGATCTGAGGCCTGAAGAAGGGCTGATTGTGGGGTGATCTGAGGTCTAAAGAAGGGCTGATTTGGGGCTGATCTGAGGTCTGACATGGGGCTGATCTGCAGTTTGAAGAGAGGTTGATTGGGGGCTGATCTGAAGTCTCAAGAGGGGCTGATTTGGGGCTGATCTGAAGTCTGAAGAGGGGCTGATTGGGGGCTGATCTGAGGTCTTAAGTATTGCTGATTGGGGGCTGAATTGCAATTTGAAGAGGGGCTTATTGGGGCTGATCTGAGGTCTGAAAAAAGGCTGATTTGGGGCTGATCAAAAGAGGGGCGGATCTAAGGTCTGAAGAGGGGCGGATTGAGGACTGAAGATGGACTGATCTAAAGGTCCAAAGAGTGGATGGAGGAAGTGATATAGGGTCTGAATCTTAAGGGAGGATGATCATTCCTTTTAATGTTAAGGTAAGATGATGTGGGGTTTAAATTTTAAAGATGTGGGCAGGGGGGGGGGTTGAGGTTGATCTGGGGTCTGAATGTTATGGAAGGCGATCTAAGGTCTGTATGCTAAGAGTAGCTGTTCCTAGGTCTGGATGTTAAGGGGGGTCATCTAAGGTCTGAGTGTTAAGGGGAATGATATGGGGTCTGAATATTGAGGGGGGATAATATGTTGCCTGAATGTTAAGGAAGGTGGGGTGATCTAAGGTTTGACAGTTAAGGATGGGGGGGGGGTGATCTGAATGTTAAGGAAGGTGTAGGTGATCTTTATTAAAAAAAACTCTGTCCCTTTCATGAAGTAACTGGCTGGTAGAATATGCTTGCACCCCCCGCGCCAGGCTAAAGGTTCATAGTCCCCTACTGAGAGTGAAAAAGGACTAGAATCCCCATTCATTTTTAATGATTAATGTGCCCCTAAATAAAATCCCCTCTCACTTCCTAACCTGGTGACTAGCCTACAACCGTCTGGCACAATTATCAGTCCCTCATTCCAGGGGGCTAGGTATAACCCAGGACTCAGATCTCCCCTTCTGTCCATCCAATCTCTATCCAAATCTTCACCTGGTGACCTTTCCAATATTCGCTCCTTTTTAACCAAAATGACCACCAAGCTACTAATTAACTCCCTTATGATTTTGCAACTCCCTCCTTGTTGGCCTACATTTACACAATCTATCAACCTTCTCTGCCAATCCCTCCACCTTTCGATCACCCGAAGCATCAAAATACTAACAACAACCTACAAAGCCATCCACAGTTCTGCCCCAAGCTACATCACCAACATCATCTCAAACTATCACCCAAACTGTCATCTTCACTCCTCCCAAGACCTCCTACTCTCCAGCTCACTCATCACCTCCTCCCATGTTCTCCTCCAGGACTTCTCCAGAGCCTCCTAGTCAGCACCAGAATCTGAACCCGCACTCTCTGCTGTGTCCAGCAGTATCTCTTCTTGCTGAATCACCTGGGAAGCTGGACAGCTCCCTCTCTGATCCTTTGGACTTTCTTGCCTTGTCTCTTGTTTCTGGTGAACCTTCAACCCTTTGCTCTTCCCATGAACTTCCTTATTTAAGCCATGTTCTATACTTCCTGTTTGCCAGAATATTGTGCTCTCTCCAGCCAATATCTTGCACCTTTACGTACTTAGAGATGTCCTTATCTACACTACCACTTGTTACCAACCTTTGGCTTATTTACTGACTACACTTCAGCTTGATTCCTACCTGCCATATCGGCTACTGAACCCCAGCTTGCTCACCTCCTGGTGGGGCGATCCTGAGGACCGGGACCTGGTACTAACATGCAGAAAAACCCATCCCCACCATCAGGAGCTCTGCTGAATACCGGTTAGTGCTTAGACTCCTAACCTTGGGTGGACCTACATCATCTGCTGCTTGTTTACTTATCCTGCTGGTCCTTGCTTGCCTCTCTACTGCTATAGCTATTGGTGTCTGAGTCTGATCCAGATATTCTCCCATCCTCTAGAACTCCCTACCCCAATCTGTCCAGCAATCTCCTACTCTGTCCACTATTAGGCGATTCCGGAAAATGTATCTCTTCGGGGAGGCCTATCCTGCCACCATCTAACAACTGAATTTTTTCCCTCAACCCATCCCGAACATAATAAAAGAACATAAATAAATTCAAAATAAATGAACTTCTTTGGTGTGCCCCCATCACCCACTGTCCTAGGCACCTGCCCACATGTGTGCTGGATATAGTGACCCTGCAGATCATGTAGCATCTCCTAAATTGGACTTGCCTGTGTGCTGGTATTTTATAATTCCCGGCGATCAGCAGGACGTCGCACAGCTGCTTCTGCTGCAGATAGTTCTCCATCTTTCGGAAGGTTTGCTCGGCATGGTTTAAGCTCTGGAAATACTCGTCCGAAGCACCGGTGGTCATTCTACTGGGGGAGGGGCAGGAGTCCGGGAGCCTGGAAGGAGAAGAAAAGTATGATGAGCAATCAACCACCATTCAGTCTACAGAAATATCCAAATTTTGTAATTCTACAACTTCTGTGTGTCCTCCATTCTAAGAATGGTTGTGTTATATTTGGCATCGCCAGAAGATGCATTTTTAAAGGGGACCTGTCATTAGAACTCAGATTTCTCATACATAAATATGGGGGCATTACTAAATCACATGACCAAGTAAAAAAACGTACCCTTTACTTGCCATGAATGTGAAACTGGTCTGAACTTCCTCAACTGACCCAAAGCCTAGGCAAAGGTCACATGGTCTCTATTGAGTATTGTGAGACTTTCAGAAGAATTTTTGAGAACGGAACCAAACAGAATACTGGGATGTATAAAAAAGGGGATTCACTCCAGAAATAAAGAGATTATTCTCCCGCTCTACAAGACTCTGGTCCGGCCACATCTGGAGTATGCTGTCCAGTTCTGGGCACCGGTCCTCAGGAAGGATGTGCTGGAATTGGAGAAAGTCCAGAGAAGGGCAACAAAAATAATTAGGGGAATGGAGGACATCAGCTATGAGGAAAGACTACAAGCACTGAACTTATTCTCTCTGGAGAAGAGACGATTGAGGGGGGATATGATATCAATGTACAAATACTGTCATGGCGACCCTAGAATAGGGAACAAACTTTTCAGTGAAAGGAGATACAATAAGACACGTGGCCACTCACTAAAACTTGAGGAAAGGCGGTTTAACCTTAAAGTACGTAGGGGGTTCTTCACTGTCAGAGCTGTAAGGATGTGGAATTCTCTTCCACAAGCAGTGGTATCAGCAGGGAGCATCGATAGTTTCAAAAAACTATTAGATGGGCACCTTAAAGACCACAACATACAGGGGTATACAATGTACAACATACAGGGGTATACAATGTACAACATACAGGGGTATACAATGTACGGTTAACAGCAAACACACACACACATCATAGGTTGAACTGGATGGACTGGTGTCTTTTTTCAACCTCACTAATTATGTAACTATGGAATGAAACAAGTCGACGTGAGGACGGCCCTTCTTACTCTCATCATTACCGCATGGTTTACCGCACAGTTAGATCTGCCTGAGCTGAACCTGAGGATACCTGGAGCCACCACAGGTGCCTTTCACCAACGGAAAGCTCCTTGGAGCATCAATCTTACTGTGGAAGGTGAATGCCTTAGGAGGAGCAGCCTGGAAGCCGGTATCTACACATCAAGAAGCCAGATCCCTGGATCGGGGCTCGTGCGTACCAGAGACCCCACTGTGTTTGTGATACAGGGATACAGGTCATATTGGTTGCGCATGTGGGGGGGGGGGGCAGATACCCATGCTGTAGGGATCACCTCAGTAACGCAGGCCGGACCCAAGACACAAAAGGGAGTCTTAATTATGGAGTATCTTGTAATGGCATAAGACTTTCAATACACATTGTATGATAGCTTCATTTTGGGCTCCCATGATAGGATTTTTGGCAGCTGCTATGTGGACCAGGATAGGCGGACTACACCTTCTCACTTCACTATGAACTTTTGCTAGGTTCTTTACACCTGACAATCTGGACTTGGTAGGAGTCTTTCCATATACTGTTGGAATACAATTACAGCATACAGAGCATGCAGTCCATTCATTCCACCATCTCAGACATGTACTGACCTCCTAAAGGACAATGGGGGTTGACTATACCATTGACTGGTTCATTGTGGAAGCTTTATATGAGATCTGAGAGACTGGGTTGTGTTATAGCTGTATTGAGATCTCAGCATTTTTAGGCTCCTGACAGTACAGAGGATCTAGTATTGGTGTCCAGCCTCAGGGCCGGGACAAGCGGTGGGCAGGGGGGGTGGCTGCCCTGGGCACTGTGGTATTATGTGAGGTGACGGGATACCACAAGGAGATGGGGGGGGGGATTTGTGTTGGAAGGGGGAATATGGGGGGCCGACGGGGAGTATTATTCTAGGAGGGGAAATTGGGGGGGGGTTTAGGGGGATTTGTGTCAAAGGGGGGGGGGGATGTGTGCTAGGAGGGGGGATTTGGGGGAGTTTTATGCTGGGAGGGGGACATTTGAAGTGGGGAGAGATGTGTTCTAGGAGGGGAAATTTGAGGGGTAGAGGATTTTTGCTAGGAAGGGGGGACATTTGAGCTGGGAGCAGCAAAGCTTTGTGCTGACGGGGGGGGGGTTTAGCAGAGGAGCAGATTTGTACTTGGAGGAAAGGGGAATTTATGCTTAGGGGTAAGCATGCAGGTAAGTGCTCAGTGTTTTTGTGGTGGTGGGGGGCGATTATTGCTGACACATATAGCTCATAAATCTTGGGGGGGGGGGGGGCGGGGCGCAGTTTGGCATGTTCACCCTGGGCTCTAGATGACCTTGTCCCCCAGCACTGTCCAGCCTTCTGCTCTTCATTCACCCATTGTGGTTTTAAGGTGAAGTGCCGGCTAGCCTAAGGCGGATCACAGACCGATGACAGGGTGCAGGTGACAATAGCAGAGAGAGTAGGGGGTCACTCGGGGGTTGGCTCTCAAGTAATGCGTGCGTTACCGCAACATGCCGTGATACACCTAACGCGTTGCGGCACTGCAGTGCAATTGTTTTTAATGGCACCCCAACACACAATGGCAGTGCGCTTGTGTTATAAGGGATGGAGCTGATGGCTTTGGGGGGGGGGGGGGGTGCAAGCCTATCCCAGCAACCCCCTTGATCCGGCCATGGTTTTAATACGCTGCGTTGCATTACAAAAAAGAAGGGCCCTGTTGTGATTTTAGGCACATGAAGGTGCGTTAGCCGGCCAATCATTTCGATTCGGCTGCTTTGACGCAATTCACATGAACTCACCACCCAAGATTTTGTGCGGAAACAAACTTTTCCGCTGCATGCATCGTTACATCTGTCAGTCCCGGTTCACACTGGTGCGATGCGGGAAGACCCTGCGAATCAGTGCCGGTTCCCACATCGCACCAGAATCACACAATTGTTCATACTGAGATCTTCAAATCGCTGGGGGGTGTCAATGTAAAGTTAATGACACCCCCAGATTGGTTCGCAGATCGCAGTGCGAACTGTGAAATGGTGCAGGAATTGGATCGCAATGGGGGGGGGGGGGGCATCCATGCGATCCGATTCCAGTGCGCGAACCAAAGAAAAGGGTCCTGCACCATTTTGGTGTGAATGCGCTGCGATTTCAGCCATACATTTTGTATGGCTTAAATCGCATCACACAGACATTGCATGTGATCTGCACAGCAATCACATGCGATGTCTGGCATCGCATTAGTGTGAACCGGCACTCAATCTCTTGCCGTGGAATTCATTTGGACTCCCAACCCACTAAGGTTCGGTAGTTCCAATGCACGAGTCTTGGAGTGCACCATAACCCACAGTAACCAGTAAGAATGAACCACTGCGCACCTGCTGGATGATAGCGAGTTGCTCATGCGCTGCGGAATCGCGCACGATATTGCCCGCGTGCCCGCGTCACATTAGTGTGGCAGATGTTCCGCCAGATTTGTAAACGTCAGAAGGTTGCGATCCGATGAAATGTGTCATCTGGAGGTAATTATTCAGCGGATTCTCAGCGAGCGCCGTGTTCATGATAATCTGGCTAATGCATCGCAGCGCAGAACAGGAATTTATTCCATTAACCTCTCCGAATAAAACAAATATTTGCCGGCTCGTTCGTCACGCAGGGTTGTTTATTCTTCTGAATGTCGCCACGTGCGATTCTCTCACTGATTGTTCGGATACAGCGAGTTCTCTGCTTCCTTTCCAAGGCCGTTCTGGAAATAAACCAGCGGCGAGCCATAAACACTTTACATTTATAGAGGGAAATCTGCTTATATTGTACCTTTCCTGCCCCTCCCCCCCCCCACCCCCCTCCTATCAACATGATAAAATCGTTTAAATATACAATTTCCATTTTCATGACATTCCTTATTTTACACCCAGTGATATTATCCATGGGTCTCTGTTCACCTCTATGCACTGCAAGCAGATCATGGCTGGTGAGAGGGGGCTGGCAGACTGGGTAGGAAAAGGGCTAGATCACATGTGTCAAACACAAGGCCCGTGGGCTGAATCCATCCCTCCACACCATTTTATGTGGTCCTCCCACCTCTTTCTGCAGCTGTGGCACCCCCCTCATTTCTGCTACTACCTTGTCTCAGCAGTCGGCAGCAGAGAGGAGGATAGAACTTCTCCATCAGATCCTGCGCTTCTCCGTGCAGCCGCAGAGAGATTCGTCTCTGCCCACAACCCCGTCTCAGCAGGTTGCAGCAGAGAGGAGGACAGAACTCCTCCTGCAGGTCCTGCTCTTCTCCGTGCAGTTGCAGAGAGATTTGTCTCTGCCCACAACCCCCGTCTCAACAGTTGACAGCAGAGAGGAGGAAAGGACTCCTCCTGCATATCCTGTGCTTCTCCATGCAGCCGCAGAGAGGCTCGTCTCTGCCCAAAAATCCCCATCTCAGCAGTTGGCAGCAGAGAGGAGGACAGGACTCCTCCTGCAGATCCTGCGCTTCTCATGCAGCCACAAAGAGGTTTATCTCTGCCCACAACCCCCGTCTCAGCAGTCGGCAGCAGAGAGGAGGATAGAACTCCTTCACCAGATCCTGCGCTTCTCCTTGTAGCCGCAGAGAGTTTTGTATCTGCCCACGACCCCCGTTTCAGCAATTGGCAGCAGAGAGGATGATATAACTCCTCCACCAGATCCTGTGCTTCTCCGTGCAGCCGCAGAGAGGTTTGACTCTGCCCACAACCCCCGTCTCAGCGGCTGGCAGCAGAGAGGAGGACAGGACTCCTCCTGCAGGTCCCACTCTTCTCCATGCAGTTGCAGAGAGAATCGCCTTTGCCCACAACCCCTGTCTCAGCAGTTGGCAGCAGAGAGGAGGATAGAACTCCTCCACCAGATCCTGCACTTCTCCATGCAGCCGCGGAGAGATTCATCTCTGCCCACAAGCCCCGTCTCAGCAGTTGGCAGCAGAGAGGAGGATACAAGTCCACCTGCGGATCCTGTGCTTCTCCATGCAGCCACAGAGAGGTTTGTCTCTGCCCAAAACCCCCATCTCAGCAGTTGGCAGCAGAAAGGAGGACAGGACTCCTCCTGCAGATCCTGCACTTCTTTGTGTAGCCACAAAGAGGTTAGTCTCTGCCAACAACCTCCGTCTCAGCAGTAGGCAGCAGAGAGGAGGATAGATCTCCTTCACCAGATCCTGCGCTTCCTGTAGCCGCAGAGAGTTTTGTTTCTGCCCACAACCCCCATTTCAGCAGTTGGCAGCAGAGAGGAGGATAGAACTCCTCCACCAGATCCTGTGCTTCTCCATGCAGCCACAGAGAGGTTTGACTCTGCCGACAACCCCCGTCTCTGCAGCTGGCAGCAGAGAGGAGGATACAACTCCTCCTGCAGATCCTGCACCTCTCTGTGCAGCCGCAGCACCCCCTGGTCTCCGCCTCCCCTGGTGTCAGCATTCAGGAGACTCCGGCAGCTGACTCCAGCTTTTCTTGGGTACTCCTCCAGACCCTTCTGCACTTTGTTTTCCAGCTTCTTACTGGTAGCAGCACAAGATAAGGGGGGTGCACTGTGATGTAAGGAAGGGTGAGGGGGGGGTCTCTTGACTTCTGATGGTGGGGGGGGGGGGGTGGGCTTGCTCTGGACATCTAGTCTTACAGATACAACCGGCCCTTTGGGGGCAACCATAACGATGAGACGACCCTCGATGAAACTGAGTTTGACACCCCTGGGCTAGATGATGCTGGACTTCCCCCAGCCAGGAAATGGGGCGGGGCTCTCTCTGACTTGCTGAAGCTTCTAATGCACATTGTGAGAAGCTCACAGTGTGCAGTGAAATCAGAGTGGGGACTACAACCAGGATCCCGACGCTGTAAGGCCGGTCTCCTCCAAGCTGCTCCTCGCTGACTCCCTTTTTCCCTTCCGTCAGATGGTGTGAAGCTGAACCGGCTTTGTTTAGCAAAGTGATAATAATTCACCTGAACGCTCGTCTCCCTCTTTGTTCTCTCCTCTCTGAGCGGAGGAGTTATTATTGGCTGCAGGCGAGAAGATAATTATATTTGAAATTAAAGTTTCGGGGGTTTTTGAAAATTGCAATTCTGAAATCAATTGTCCCGATCAATCAATTATTCAGCTGACTGTGTGTGCCGAGCCGGAGGGGAGAGGCGGAGGGGAGAGGCGGTGTTGGATTCTTTGGCAGGGTCTTGGCGCTGCGGGACCTGAGTCTTTCCTCAGGTCATTGGATGATACACTCCCTAATAATCCCCATTGAAGAGGAGACATTGGAGAGGATATTGAAGTGCCGGCTCTCCCGGCTCATAATGCTTTTCCTGACGAAGATCTAATTTTGAATAATAGGCAATGAGCATATCGCTGTGTACGCTAATTGTCTCCCACTGCGGCAGGGAGGGCGCTCTATTCCTTTACACCACATGTGTCAAACACAAGTCCTGCAGGCAGAATGCGGCCCGCCAGGCCATTTTGTATGGCCCTCGCACCCAAGGCTGGAGGTGGTGGAACCCTGCACATAGCTAACCCCTGAACGCTGCCCTCTGTACAAAGCGCACCCCTTAACTCTGCACTCTGTACAAATTACACCCCGGAACTCTGCCCTCTGTACATAGCTTACCCCTGAACTCTGCGCACTGTACAAAGCGCACCCCTGAACTCTGCACTCTGTACAAAGCGCACCCCTGAACACTACACTCTGTACAAAGGGCACCCCTGAACTCTGCACTCTGTACAAAGGGCACCCCTGAACTCTGCACTCTGTACAAAGGGCACCCCTGAACACTGCACTCTGTACATAGCGCACCCCTGAATTCTACATCTGTACATAGCACACTCCTGAACTCTGCACTCTGTACATAGCACACCCCTGAACTCTACACTCTGTACATAGCACACTCCTGAACTCTGCACTCTGTACATAGCACACCCCTAAATTCTGCATTTTGTACATAGCGCACCCGTGAACTCTGCACTCTGTACACAGCACACCCCTGAACTTTGCCCTCTGTACAAAGCGCACCCCTGAACCCTACACTATGTACATAGCACACCCCTGAACCCTACACTCTGTACATAGCACACCCCTGAACCCTACACTCTGTACATAGCACACCCCTGAACTCTGTGCTCTGTACAAAGCTCACCCCTGAACTCTAAGAGGGGTATATGCTAATGCCAGGAGCCTAGCTAATAAAATGCATGAGTTGGAAATGTTAGTACATGAGGAGGACATAGACATTGTGGGAATAGCAGAGACTTGGTTCGACCCCTCACATGACTGGCTGGCCAATATCCAAGGGTATTCGGTGTACCGGAAGGACAGGGTAGGAAAAAGAGGGGGAGGGGTATGTCTCTATGTCAAGAACAATATAAAGGTGATAGAAAGGAGTGACATTATGGATGGGATGAGCATGGATTTAGAATCTGTGTGGGTTGAACTCCATAGGGAAGGAGAAAAGGGGAAAGTAATTGTGGGGGTTTGCTATAGGCCACCTAACCAAGGGGAGGAGGTAGAGCTGGAATTTTTAGCACTAATGGGTAAAGTGGCAAAATTGGGATCAGTCATCGTATTGGGGGACTTCAATTACCCCGACATTGACTGGGAAGAGGGGACTGCACACTCACAGAAGGCCCGTCTATTCACGGAAACCTTACAGGATAATTACATGTCACAGTTGGTGGATTCCCCTACCAGAGAAAACGCAGTCCTGGATCTATTGATCACTAATGACCCAGACCTAATCTCAGAGGTAGGAGTCCAGGACAACCTGGGCTCTAGCGATCACAGGATGATCACATTTAGTGTAAATAACAATATAAGAAGGCAAGTGGGGAACATAAGAACCCTAAACTTCAGAAGGGCAAACTTTCCAAAATTGTACTCATTGATGGAAAGGGTAAACTGGGACCAAACCCTGGGATCCCTGACCACAGAGGAAAAATGGGAATGCTTTAGGAACATATTAGGCAATGGCATCTTGCAGTGCATTCCTATGGGAAATAAATTTAGAAGAGACCAAGCCAAACCTGGCTGGCTAAACTGTAGCGTCAAAAAACTTATTAGGGGGAAAAAATTGGCCTTCAAGAAATATAAATCAGAGGGCACAGTATCGGCTTTCGAGCAATACAAGGAGGCAAATAAGAAAAGTAAACAAGAAATCAAGATGGCTAAAATCAACTTTGAGAGACAAATAGCGGAGGATAGTAAAAAAAACCCAAAGAAATTCTTTAAATATATCAACAGCAAAAAAACTAGGGCAGAGCATATTGCACACATAATTAACAATGATGGGAGGATGGTTACAGAGGACACTGAAAAAGCAACCGTGCTGAATGCTTTTTTCTCATCAGTCTTTACACAGGAAAAGGAGGGGTGCACTGACCATGACTGTATGGGGTACACTGACCATGACTGTATGGGGTACACTGACCATGACTGTATGGTTAGTAGTAATACCCAGGACTTGCCACTATGGCTAACAGAGGGTGTAATCAGGGAAAGGCTGGATAAACTTAACACAAACAAATCACCAGGCCCGGATGGCGTACATCCGAGAGTACTCAAGGAACTCAGTAAAGTTATATCGAGACCACTGTTCCTGATCTTTGCTGACAGTATTAGGACAGGAGATGTACCAGGAGATTGGAGGAAAGCTAACGTGATTCCGATATTCAAAAAGGGCCAGAGGCATATCCCGGGAAATTATAGGCCTGTCAGTCTGACATCAGTAGTATGTAAACTTCTGGAGGGGATGATAAGGGACTATATCGTAGAGTTTACTAAGGACAACAACATCATCAGCAGTAATCAGCACGGGTTTACAAATGGGCGTTCTTGTCAAACCAATCTCCTAACATTCTACGAGGAGGTGAGCTGTGAGCTAGATAGGGGGAGACCAGTGGATGTGGTGTACTTGGATTTCGCTAAGGCGTTTGATACAGTTCCCCACAAGCGCTTAATTTATAAAATAAGGTCTGCAGGTATCGACAGCAGGGTTTGCTCTTGGATACGGAATTGGCTTAAAGGGCATGTCCAAAGAGTGGTAATAAACAGCGCATACTCAGACTGGTCTAAGGTGGTAAGCGGGGTCCCCCAAGGCTCAGTCTTGGGACCAACCTTGTTCAATTTATTCATAAACAGCATTGAGGACGGGATCAGTAGTTCGATATCAGTTTTTGCAGATGACACAAAATTGGGCAGGGCAATAACTTCACAACATGAAGCAGATATCCTACAGAATGACCTGGACAAAATAACAGAGTGGGCAACGACATGGCAAATGAGGTTTAATGTGGAGAAGTGTAAGGTTTTGCACTTGGGGACTAAAAACATAAAAACACAATACACGTTAGGAGAGGAGCCCTTGGGGGAATCAAAAATGGAGAAGGATCTGGGAGTCTTGGTTGATGATAGATTAGGAAACAGCATGCAATGTCAAGCGGCAGCTGCCAAAGCCAGCAGAATATTAGCATGCATAAAGAAAGGGATGCATTCCAGAGATAAGACTATAATCCTTCCACTTTATAAAACTCTGGTCCGACCGCATCTGGAGTATTCCGTCCAGTTCTGGTCGCCAGTCCTCAGGAGGGATGTGTTGGAGCTGGAGAGAGTCCAGAGAAGGGCAACTAAACTAATTAGGGGATTGGAGGACCTTGACTATGAAGAGCGTCTACAATCGCTCGATTTATTCTCCCTGGAGAAGAGACGTCTGAGGGGGGACATGATAGCAATTTATAAATATCTTAATGGGGATCCCAGCTTAGAAAAAAAGCTGTTCATTCGAAGGGATTGCATGAGGACTCGAGGGCATACAATGCGATTAGAGGAGAAGCGTTTTAACCTCAGGCAACGTGGGGGGTTCTTTACTGTTAGGGCAACAAGATTGTGGAATTCTCTACCACAAGAGGTGGTTTCTGCGGGAAGTATGGTGGCTTTCAAAAGACTCTTAGACTTACATCTCAAGGATCAGAACATTCAGGGGTATGAGAGATGATTACAGCCACACACACCTACACAGGTTGAACTAGATGGACTATTGTCTTTATTCAACCTCACCTACTATGTAACTATGTAACTATGTAACTCTGCCCTCTGTACATAGCATACCCCTGAACTCTGCACTCTGTATAAAGCACACCCCTGAACTCTGCACTCTGTATAAAGCACACCCCTGAACTCTGTACTCTGTACATAGCGCACCCCTGAACTCTGCACTCTGTACATAGCACACCCCTGAACTCTGTACTCTGTACATAGCGCACCCCTGAACTCTGCACTCTGTACATAGCACACCCCTGAACTCTGTACTCTGTACATAGCGCACCCCTGAACGCTGCACTCTGTACATAGCACACCCCTGAACTCTGTACTCTGTACATAGCGCACCCCTGAACTCTGTACTCTGTACATAGCGCACCCCTGAACTCTGCACTCTGTACATAGCACACCCCTGAACTCTGCACTCTGTACATAGCGCACCCCTGAACGCTGCACTCTGTACATAGCACACCCCTGAACTCTGTACTCTGTACATAGCGCACCCCTGAACTCTGCACTCTGTACATAGCACACCCCTGAAATCTGCACTCTGTACATAGCGCACCCCTGAACTCTGCACTCTGTACATAGCACACCCCTGAACTCTGCATCTGTACATAGCGCACCCCTGAACTCTGCCCTCTGTACATAGTTCACCCCTGAACTCTGCACTCTGTATAAAGCACGCCCCTGAACTCTGCACTCTGTACATAGCACACCCCTGAACTCTGCACTCTGTACATAGCGCACCCCTGAACTTTGCATCTGTACATAGCTCACCCCTAAATCCTGCACTCTGTACATAGCACACTCCTGAACTCTGCATTGTGTACATGACGCATCCCTGAACTCTGCAATCTGTACAAAGCGCACCCCTGAACCCTACACTCTGTACATAGCGCACTCCTGAACTCTGCATTCTGTGCAAAGCGCACCCCTGAACTCTGCATCTGTACATAGCACACCCCTGAACTCTGCACTCTGTACATAGCACACCCCTGAACTCTGCACTCTGTATAAAGCACACCCCTGAACTCTGCACTCTGTACATAGCACACCCCTGAACTCTGCACTCTGTATAAAGCACACCCCTGAACTCTGCACTCTGTACATAGCACACCCCTGAACTCTGCACTCTGTACATAGCACACCTCTGAACTCTGCATTCTGTGCAAAGTGCACCCCTGAACTCCGCACCCCTGAACTGTCTCCGCTGACACCCGCTGCCCCATAGGGATGCATGGAGCATCCGTTCAGATCCACCTGAAAAACTGACAGTCGGATCGGATTGGATCGCCCGTGTGAAAGGCCTCTTATACAGATTTGTGAAGAATATTTGATAGAAATCTGCCTTTTGTGTACATAGAAAAAGTCTGAGATCTTTGAGTTCAGCTCATGAAAAATGGGGGCAAAAACAAAAGTCTTGCGTTTATAATTTTGTTCAGTGTTGTGTTATTTTTGGGATCCGGATATAAAATACAAAATGATAATAATTTAATTTCGGAGTAAAATCTCCATCATGTGGCAGTCTCTGACCATCTCCTGTACTATGTCTGCAGTCTCTGACCATCTCCTGTACTATGTCTGCAGTCTCTGACCATCTCCTGTACTACGTCTGCAGTCTCTGACCATCTCCTGTACTACGTCTGCAGTCTCTGACCATCTCCTGTACTATGTCTGCAGTCTCTGACCATCTCCTGTACTATGTCTGCAGTCTCTGACCATCTCCTGTACTATGTCTGCAGTCTCTGACCATCTCCTGTACAAAGTCTGCAGTCTCTGACCATCTCCTGTACTATGTCTGCAGTCTCTGACCATCTCCTGTACTATGTCTGCAGTCTCTGACCATCTCCTGTACTACGTCTGCAGTCTCTGACCATCTCCTGTACTATGTCTGCAGTCTCTGACCATCTCCTGTACTATGTCTGCAGTCTCTGACCATCTCCTGTACTATGTCTGCAGTCTCTGACCATCTCCTGTACTACGTCTGCAGTCTCTGACCATCTCCTGTACTATGTCCGCAGTCTCTGACCATCTCCTGTACTACGTCTGCAGTCTCTGACCATCTCCTGTACTATGTCTGCAGTCTCTGATCATCTCCTATACTATGTCTGCAGTCTCTGACCATCTCCTGTATCATGTCTGCAGTCTCTGACCATCTCCTGTACTATGTCCGCAGTCTCTGACCATCTCCTGTACTATGTCTGCACTCTCTGACCATCTCCTGTACTATATCTGCAGTCTCTGACCATCTCCTGCACCATGTCTGCAGTCTCTGACCATCTCTTGTACTGTATCTGCAGTCTCTGACCATCTCTTGTACTATGTCTGCAGTATCTGACCATCTTCTGCACCATGTCTGCAGTCTCTGACCATCTCCTGTACTATGTCTGCAGTATCTGACCATCTCCTGTACTATGTCTGCAGTCTCTGACCATCTCCTGTAGTATGTCTGCAGTCTCTGACCGTCTCCTGTAGTATGTCTGCAGTCTCTGACCATTTAAAAGGGCACAGGGGCGGGTTAGAGTACGTCCAGACGAAGCTACGCCAATCGGAGAAGCGAAACGCGTTGACGTCATCACTCCCGACCAGTGCAACAAACGAGTGTCATAGACGTGGACAGCAGGGGAGCTACTCGGAGCCGGAGGATCGGAAGCAACGCACGGACCAGGCACTTCAGCGGCATCTCAGCGGAGGACAGAAGACAGAGCAGTGCGGCAAGGAGTCGGAGGTCAGGTAAGTGAAAACACTAAACCGTCCAGGAAGAGGGGTGAAGAATCAGCCGTTCGGCTGACAGAGTGTCTCTGATGAGGCGGGGACAAATACTGAGACATCCCGCAATATAGCCACACAGACACACACTCTGCATAGTCCCCGAGAAACGGCGGGGCATTCAAACTACCTGACACCCCTCCACCAATGCTGCAAACATAAAAAGGAGATATACTCTGAAAAACCTCCTAACCAAATCAATGACCCGCTGAAACCTGACGTTCCATTTACACCTTGAGAGGGAAGCAGTTAGAAATCTAGGCAATTGCCGATCCAACCAGTCATAGAATAGACTCGGAGTAAAGGAGAAAAAATACTGCCATAACCTCGGATTGTGTAAATACCTTAAGTGGAGAAGGAACTACCCCAGCTACCCAACACCCCGGACCCCCACCCAACCTGCTTTTTCAAGCAAAAAACTACTGATTAATAACTTCCCCCACAAGTCCACAGACACACATCATAGGAGAATATAAAAATGGTGTACACCGCCAGAATGATTTAATTTTGATTATAAATACCCTAATGATGTCATATTATGCACCGGCCGGTACCTTGTTAAATGTTTAATGTTTCACGTTGTATGTCTTGTTTTTTATGTATGTTTTTTGTGTTTATACTGGTCACATATAAAAGGCTGAGCCTATATCTGTACGGAAATGTACTAAAGATAATACTATTTCACAATAAATTGCTATGTTTACTTTTTACGTTTGAATCCCTATATTTTTGCACTGACCATCTAACCTACCCTTAGTTCTGACACCTGAACAGAACACCTTTCATGCAGTCTCTGACCATCTCCTGTAGTATGTCTGCAGTCTCTGACCATCTCCTGTACTATATCTGCAGTCTCTGACCATCTTCTGCACCATGTCTGCAGTCTCTGACCATCTCTTGTACTGTATCTGCAGTCTCTGACCATCTCTTGTACTATGTCTGCAGTCTCTGACCATCTCCTGCAGTAAGTCTACAGTCTCTGACCAACTCTTGTACTGTATCTGCAGTCTCTGACCATCTCCTGTACTATGTCTGCAGTATCTGACCATCTCCTGTAGTATGTCTGCAGTCTCTGACCATCTCCTGTACTATGTCTGCACTCTCTGACCATCTCCTGTACTATGTCTGCAGTCTCTGACCATCTCCTGCACCATGTCTGCAGTCTCTGACCATCTCTTGTACTGTATCTGCAGTCTCTGACCATCTCCTGCACCATGTCTGCAGTCTCTGACATCTCCTGTACTATGTCTGCACTCTCTGACCATCTCCTGTACTATGTCTGCAGTATCTGACCATCTCCTGTAGTAGGTCTGCAGTCTCTGACCATCTCCTGTACTATGTCTGCACTCTCTGACCATCTCCTGCACCATGTCTGCAGTCTCTGACCATCTCTTGTACTGTATCTGCAGTCTCTGACCATCTCCTGCACCATGTCTGCAGTCTCTGACATCTCCTGTACTATGTCTGCACTCTCTGACCATCTCCTGTACTATATCTGCAGTCTCTGACCATCTCCTGCACCATGTCTGCAGTCTCTGACCATCTCTTGTACTATATCTGCAGTCTCTGACCATCTCTTGTACTATGTCTGCAGTATCTGACCATCTCCTGCAGTAAGTCTACAGTCTCTGACCATCTCCTGTACTATGTCTGCAGTATCTGACCATCTCCTGTAGTAGGTCTGCAGTCTCTGACCATCTCCTGTAGTATGTCTGCAGTCTCTGACCGTCTCCTGTAGTGTGTCTGCAGTCTCTGACCATCTCCTGCACCATGTCTGCAGTCTCTGACCATCTCCTGTACTATGTCTGCAGTCTCTGACCATCTCCTGTAGTATGTCTGCAGTCTCTGACCATTTCCTGTAGTATGTCTGCAGTCTCTGACCATCTCCTGTAGTATGTCTGCAGTCTCTGACCATCTCCTGTACCATGTCTGCACTCTCTGACCATCTCCTGTACTATATCTGCAGTCTCTGACCATCTCCTGCACCATGTCTGCAGTCTCTGACCATCTCTTGTACTGTATCTGCAGTCTCTGCCCGTCTCCTGTACTATGTCTGCAGTCTCTGACCGTCTCCTGTACTATGTCTGCAGTCTCTGACCATCTCCTGTACTATGTCTGCAGTCTCTGACCATCTCCTGTACTATGTCTGCAGTCTCTGACCGTCCCCTATACCATGTCTGCAGTCTCTGACCGTCTCCTGTACTATGTCTGCAGTCTCTGACCGTCTCCTGTAGTATGTCTGCAGTCTCTGACTATCTCCTGTAGTATATCTGCAGTCATGCATGGCCCTTTGTTGATGTCAGGGAGCACACATGAGGCCTCCTATATCAGGGAAGCGGAGCAGCTCTAGGCAGTGTAGTAGGCAGTGAAGCCCGCAGCTGATATTTCCATCTATATGGACGTCCTTTCCTGTTATTTCCCCCCAATGCATGCAATGAATAATATCTCTGTAATGCAGAAGGATCCGTTATTTTCTATATGGATTCCCCTTTATCTTCACATAACAATAAATGAATAATTACAGCGATCGCTCTCCATAATGGGATATTTAATCACAGAGCTCTAATGAGCTCCCAGCGCTGACATTGTTTATGTGGAAGGAAAAACAATCAGTAATATATTTTATTGCCATCATAAATACAAGTCATAAAGTTTAGGAATATCTTTGTAATCAGAGATTTAGGTTTCATATATAAAGTGAGCCACAGCTGCTCCTCAGGGGAGGAACCTTCAAATAATGTCCGTTTATTGTATTTATTTTGGAAGTCCTATGTGCTGTTTAACCACTTCTGGACCGGAAGGATTTACCCCCCTTAACCACTTTACCACTGGAGGATTTTCCTGCTCTACGTCCAGGCCACTTTTTGCAACTTGGCATTGCGTGACTTTAACTGACAATTGCGCGGTCATGCAATGCCGTACCCAAGCGAAATTTATGTCCTTTTTTTCCCACAAAGAGAGCTTCCTTTTGGTGGTATTTGATCACCTCTGCGATTTTCATTTTTTGCGATATTAATAAAAAAAGAGCGAAGATTTTGCGAAAAAATTGACATTTTCTACTTTGACAGTTAAAAAATATCCAATATATTCAATTTTTTTCATATATTTAGGCCAGAATGTATTTAGCTACATGTCTTTGACAACAAAATTCTCAATGAGTGTTTTTTTAACCACTTTAAGACCGGAAGATTTTACCCCCTTCCTGAACAGGCTATATTTTACGATTCGGCACTGCGTTACTTTAACGGACATTTGCGCGGTCGTGCGACGCTATACTCAAATAAAATTGATGTCTTTTTTTACCCACAAATAGAGATTTCTTTTGGTGGTGTTTGATCACCTGTGCGATTTTTATATTTTGCGCTATAAACAAAAAAAGAGCGACAATTTTGGAAATAAATCAATATTTTCCACATTCTGCTATATAACATTCCCCAAAAAAAGATAATTAAAAATCAAATTTTTTTAACATTTTAGGCTAATTTGTTTTCTGCTACAAATTTTTGGTAAAAAAAAATCCCAATAAGCGTATTTTGATTGGTTTGCACAAAAGTTATCGCATCTACAAACTACGGGAAAGATTTATGTAATTTTTATTGTTTTTTTTTTTTTTACTAATGATAGCGGCGATCTTCAAAATTTAGCGGGACTGCGACATTGCGGCGGACAGATCGGACCCCTAATTGACATTTTTGACACTTTTGAGGGGTAACAGTGACATTACTACATTAATCAGTGCTAAAAACATGCACTGTAATAATGACACTGGCAGGGAAGGGGCTAACACAGTGGGCGCTCAAGGGGTTAAATGTAAGCCTAGGGGAGTGATTCTAACTGTATGGGGGTGTGGCTTGTGAAATGATCATAGAGACCTGTGTTCCTATATAGGAGGATCACAGGTGCTCTATGATCATTCCAGAGAGAAGAACGGTCAGCTGTGTTTACAACATCCGACCATTCTTCTCTCTCAGTGGGGAGAGATCACAGGTGTCAGGCAGCAATCAGAGCCGCCTGCCCCATGCATTGGAGTCCCCGCTGACGAGTGGGGGCAGGAGCGCGCTGCTGGTGGCTCACGCCCACCCTCTAGCTGCAGGCGAACGACCGATGTAGGGCTACGGTGGTTTGCCCGGGGGGGCCAGCCTGCCGTAGTGTAACTGCGGCGGGCGGTCCTTAACCGGTTGCCGACCGCCGCAAGTACATATACTGCGGCGGTCAGCCCCGGCCAGGCAAAGTGACGTATATATACGTCACTAGCCTGTCACTTGCTCGTGAGCCAATAGCGGGTGAGCGCGCGCCCGCCCCGGCTAGTTCCCTGGGAAGTCAGTGCGTGTGACCCGATGTCCGCCGCTCATTCGCGATCGTCCACCGTGAAGGGAGAAAGGCAGGCGGCTAATGTAAACAAGCCGCTTGTCATTCTTCTCTGTGTAGGAATAGTGATCATACGGTTCTACTATGTAGGACCGTTGATCACTGTTCCTACACCAGTAGCCACATCCAATCACAGTTAGAAGCACGCCCCTAGGGACACACTTAACCCCTCCTTCCCCAATAAAGTTAACCCCTTCCCTGCCAATGTCATTTTTGCAGTAACAGTGCATATTTATAGCACTGATTACTGCAGTAATGTCACTGGTACCCCCAAAAGTGTCAAAAATGTCAGTCAGGGGTCCGATCTGTCCGCCGCAATGTCGCAGTACCGCAAAAAAATCGCAGATCGCCGCCATTACGCGTTAAAAAAAAATAAACATCAAAAATGACAAAAATCTTTCCCTTAGTTAGTAAACGCGGTAACTTTTGCGCAAACCAATCAAAATAAGTTTTTTGCAATTTTTTTTACCAAGCATATGTAGCAAATTGGCCTAAAATGTTAAAAAATTTTGATTTTTACATTTTTTTGGGGGGAATTTCATATAAAAAAATGTGAAAAATATTGTTATTTTTTCAAAATTGTTTTTTTGTTTATAGCGCATGATCAAAAAATCGCACAGGTGATCAAATACCACCAAAAGAAAGCTCTGTTTGTGGGGAAAAAAAGAAACGTTAATTTAATTTGGGTACAGCGTCGCACGACCGCGCAATTGTCCGTTAAAGTCACGCAGTGCCGAATCGCAAAATAGGCCATGGTCAGGAAGGGGGTCAAATCTTCTGGGGCTTAAGTGGTTAATGCCCCTCACATGCCTTCTTTAATGCCATTGTGAACTCAGCCTAATTTACATTGTGAGAAGCTCGCAGTGTGCAGTGAAACCAGAGTAAGCCATTACAGTCCAGGGGGAGGAGCCTGTACAAGGGAAGGCATTTAAATGGTTCCATCAAATTGATTATGTTTTTTTTTTTTTTTCTGCAGAGATCGCTTCTGTTTTTATTTTTTAGAAGCTGACCACTGTTTAATTCCTGTCCTCCTTCATCATACAAAAATTTCATTTCACTAGTAAAAGAGGCCGCCCTCGTGAATTATAGATGGCGCTCTTGTTTTCTTGCCTACATATTTGATAAATCTTATAAAATTTTTACCAGGTTTCGGCTCTGAATTATTTAAAGTGAAGCTCTTGACTCACGGCCGAGGTTCTGCCTCTCGCCATAATGGTTTGTTATAGTGAATGCTATCTGCGGCCGTTTTACCACCAGGACAGAATTATTGTAAACACATTTAGGACAGGAAGCCGGCAGGTCCGCCGCGGTATCATTATCTTTTTTAGGGTTACAATAATCAGAGTTTTTATTGGCGCTGCGATTCTTTTTGCACAAATAACTTCGAAGGCAAAACAAACTTTCCTAGCGCAGCGCAATGCGCTAAAGCACTCGTCACCTCGATGCCTGTTCAGTATAATCCTCTTACCCCCAGAGGCATGTTTGCATTTGCGTGCTCGCCCCCTAGCTGCAGGCGCGCGACCGATGTATGCCTACGGCGGTTCGCGCAGGAGGGGCTGTCTGCCGCGTTCCGAAAGAGGTTAAAAAAAAATAATAATTTTAGAGCTGAAGAATATGTAAAACCCCAAAAAACACAATACTGTATTTTTTCCAAAAGCAGACGCACCGGAGAATTAAATAGTGGTAGTAGATATTAGGTCAACGGTTTATTAACCACTTAACCACTTGCCGACCGCCGCAAGTACATATACTGCGGCGGTCAGCCCCTCACAGGCAGAGTGACGTATCGGTACGTCACTAGCCTGTGAGGCTCTGGGGAGCGAGCGCGCGCCGCCGTCACGGACCCCAACGCGTGTAACCGGCGGACCCGATGTCCGTCGGTCACTCAGCGATCGTCGGGGGAGAGGGAGAAAGGCAGTGTACACAAGCCGCCTGTCATTCCCCCCTGTGTAGAAACAATGATCATACGGTTCTACTATGTAGGACCGTTGATCAGTGTTCCTACAGCTCAAGCCACAGCCAATCACAGTTAGAATCACGCCCCTAGGGACACACACAGCCCCTCCCTCTCAAATAAAGTTAACCCCTTCACTGCCAGTGTATTTTTACAGTAACAGTGCATATATATAGCACTGATTTCTGTAGATATGTCACTGGTAACCCCAAAAGTGTCAAAAATGTCAGTCAGGGGTCTGATCTGTCTGCCGCAATGTCGCAGTCCCGCAAAAAAATTGCAGATCGCCGCCATTACGCGTTAAAAAAAAAACAACAAAAATGACAAAAATCTTTCCCTTTGTTAGTAAACGCGATAACTTTTGCACAAACCAATCAAAATACGCTTTTTGCGATTTTTTTTTACCAAACATATGTAGCATAAAACAAATTGGCCGAAAATGTTAAAAAATTTTGATTTTTACATTTTTTTTGGGGGGGAATTTCATATAAAAAATGTGAAAAATATTGTTATTTTTGCAAAATTGACGCTCTTTTTTTGTTTATAGCGCATGATCAAAAAATCGCACAGGTGATCAAATACCACCAAAAGAAAGCTCTGTTTGTGGGAAAAAAAGGACGTCAAATTTATTTAGGTGCAGGGTCACACGACCGCGCAATTGTCCGTTAAAATCACGCAGTGCCGAATCGCAAAATACCCCCTGGTCTTTTAGCAGCCAAATCCTCCGGGGCTTAAGTGGTTAAGGACCAGGCCTATTTCTGACACATGTTCTTTACAAGTTAAAATCAGTATTTTTAGCTAGAAAATTACTCAGAACCCCCAAAATTATATATATATATTTTTTTTTAGCAAAGACTTCGGGGAATAAAATGGCGGTCGTTGCAATATTTTTTGTCACGCGGTTGGAAAAAAAAAAACATTTCACTGCATTTAAAAAAAAAAAACAGTAAAGTTAGTCCACTTTTTCATATGTTGTGAAAGATGATGTCATCTCATCAAATAGATACCCAACATGTTACGGTTTAAAATTGCGCACACCCGTGGAATGGCGACAAACTACGGTACTTAAACATTTTTAAAGCGTCGCCTATGGAGACTTTTAACAGTGACCAGTTTACAGTGTAGGTCTTTCTGTAGAATTATTGCTCTCATTCTGCCGATCGCGGCGATACCTCACATGTGTGGTTTGAACACCGTTTTCATTTGCGGGCGCGACCTACGAATGCATTTTCTTTCGTGCGGGAGCTCACAGCGACGGGGGCGCTTTAAAAAATGTTTCTATTTTTTTCCTACTCATTTTATTCATTTTTTTATTTTTAGTGCTGTTTAAAAAAAAAATCTGATCACATTTATTGCTGTCACAAGCAATGTAATCATCCCTTGTGACAGTAATAGGCAGTGACAGGTACTCTTTATGGAGGGATCGGGGGGAATGTGACAGTAATAGGAGTGACAGGTACTCTTTATGGAGGGATCGGGGGGAATGTGACAGTAATAGGAGTGACAGGTACTCTTTATGGAGGGATCGGAGGGAATGTGACACTAATAGCAGTGACAGGTACTCTTTATGGAGGGATCGGGGGGAATGTGACAGTAATAGGAGTGACAGGTACTCTTTATGGAGGGATCGGGGGAATGTGACAGTAATAGGAGTGACAGGTACTCTTTATGGAGGGATCGGGGGGGAATGTGACAGTAATAGGAGTGACAGGTACTCTTTATGGAGGGATCGGGGGGGAATGTGACAGTAATAGGAGTGACAGGTACTCTTTATGGAGGGATCGGGGGGGGGGGGGATGTATCAGTAATAGCAGTGACAGGTACTCTTTATGGAGGGGGGGGGGGGGGAATGTGACAGTAATAGGCAGTGACAGGTACTCTTTATGGAGGGATCGGAGGGAATGTGACAGTAATAGGCAGTGACAGGTACTCTATATGGAGGGATCGGGGGGAATGTGACAGTAATAGGAGTGACAGGTACTCTTTATGGAGGGAGCGGGGGGAATGTGACAGTAATAGGCAGTGACAGGTACTCTTTATGGAGGGATCGGGGGGAGGGGGGAATGTGACAGTAATAGGAGTGACAGGTACTCTTTATGGAGGGATCGGGGGGAATGTGACAGTAATAGGCAGTGACAGGTACTCTTTATGGAGGGATCGGGGGGGGATGTGACAGTAATAGGCAGTGACAGGTACTCTTTATGGAGCGATCGGGGGGGATGTGA
This sequence comes from Pelophylax lessonae, assembly GCF_965119305.1. Classification (NCBI taxonomy): domain Eukaryota; kingdom Metazoa; phylum Chordata; class Amphibia; order Anura; family Ranidae; genus Pelophylax; species Pelophylax lessonae. The sequence goes on along the minus strand of NC_138774.1, from coordinate 7,936,746 downwards.
CAGTAATAGGCAGTGACAGGTACTCTTTATGGAGGGATCTGGGAGGAATGTGACAGTAATAGGCAGTGACAGGTACTCTTTATGGAGGGATCGGGGGGGGATGTGACAGTAATAGGCAGTGACAGGTACTCTTTATGGAGGGATTGGGGGGAATGTGACAGTAATAGGAGTGACAGGTACTCTTTATGGAGCGATCGGGGGGGATGTGACAGTAATAGGCAGTGACAGGTACTCTTTATGGAGCGATCGGGGGGGGGGGGGATGTGACAGTAATAGGCAGTGACAGGTACTCTTTATGGAGCGATCGGGGGGGGATGTGACAGTAATAGGCAGTGACAGGTACTCTTTATGGAGCGATCGGGGGGGGGGGGGGGATGGGACAGTAATAGGCAGTGACAGGTACTCTTTATGGAGCGATCGGTGGGGGGGGGGGGGATGTGACAGTAATAGGCAGTGACAGGTACTCTTTATGGAGCGATCGGTGGGGCGGGGGATGTGACAGTAATAGGCAGTGACAGGTACTCTTGGTCTAAAAGATCCCAAACCCCTCCACTATACTTCAAAGTATTCAAAATGCCGAAATCTGCATTTTGCAATACTGACACTTTTTTCAATTCGGCGCCGTTAGTGGCCGAGTAACCCGGAAGTGACGTCATGACGCCGCTTCCAGGTTACTACATTGGAGATCCGATCAAAGCCCAACCTGGCTTTGTTTGGGACTCCAACCAGCCGGCGGATGTGCTGGCTGGTTGCTCGGGTCTCCTGGTGGGATGGGAGAGCCTTAGTGAAAGCACCTCATAGTACCCATAAACACTGTCTCGGCACACAATTAACCCTTTGATTGCCCCTAATGTTAACCCCTTCCCAGCCAGTGTCATTAGTACAGTGACAGTGCATATTTTTAACACTGATCGCTGTATTAGTATCACTGGCTCCCGCAAACTGTCAAGAGTGTCAGACTATAGAAGGGGTGAATTGTTTATGCATTCCTTATTAATTATGGGGTGGGTCCCGAGATGGGCAGGATAGGGTGGATCGGTTCCACCCTATTTGTCATGTTCCCTTCCCAAATATTAAGGCTCCGTTCACATCTAGGCGTTTTGGGGCGTTTTGGGGGCGTTTTTCTGCTCTAGGATCAGCTCTCAAAACGCCCAACAAGACAAATCCTATTCATTTCAATGGCCCCTCTTCACATCTGAGCGTTGTGACGCCGTGAGCAAAACGCCCAACGCTCAAAAAAGTACATGAGCTTCTTTTTGGGCAGATTACAGGTGTTTTCCATTGGTCTCTATTCAATCTAAAAACGCCTGCACAAAAAACGCCTGCAAAAACGCCCATAAAAACGCCTGTAATAGCAACGCCAAGATGTGAACGTAGCCTTAACTACATTTACGCTTCTCAATTGCGAAAAAAAATTGTGGGTCTTTTTTTGTTTATAACAAAAATATAAAAATCGCAGAGGAGATGAAATACCACCAAAAGAAAACTCTATTTGTGTGGGAAAAAAGGACATCAATTTCATTTATGTACAGCGTCGCACGACCGCTCAATTTTCAGTTAAAGTAACTGAGTGCCGTTTTGCGAAAAAACGACCTGGTCAAGAAGGGGAGTAAATCTTCCGATGGTCAAGTGGTAAGGGGCTGGGAGGCGGCAGGCGGGAAGGGGTTAACAAAGTCATTCATCAGGAATTATTACAACTGTTGACTACAATGTAACAGATAGGGATCTATAAACAATGTATCAAATCACAGATTTTATTTCATTGCACTTTTCTCTTTCTTGGTGTTACATCTCTTCTGGTGTTTTCCTGCTTTGCGGAAGTACGACAACGTAAAACATGGCGACCAAGGAAAAGTAAAACCGTGACGCCAAATCCAAAGACATGACATCGGTTTCAGTGTGACGGATGTGTAAGGAGCCGCCATGATGTTTCGTCATTTCCTTTCTGCGTCCTTCAATACCATCATTAGAAAACAATTGATCTGGCGTTTCATCGTCATTCTCTAACAGTCCGGACATTTCATATTTACAGACCAATTAGCAGCTCGGTCTGATATTTCCGGCGCTGTAAATTGTCGGTGCGGCTTTTGTTTCTCATTTGTATGTCTTCTAATTGGCGGTGATGGGTAATTTACCGCTCGCCGCAGTTGTATGTCTTTACTACAGTGCAGCAATTTTTCCTCTCTGCATTGTCAGCCCGGGAGGCCGGGATCCTAATGTCTCCTCTATTCCATTTATTGACTCCGTATAACATTTTAATGCTGCTATAATTTTAAAGAGCCCTAGGCATGCGTTTAAACTTTAAAGGCAGACTGACATTCATGATGGGGCTCAGGCTGGAAAATGAAAGTTCAGTCTTACGTTTTTGTCTTTTTTGCAGACTTATTTATGAAAGAGTTATGTTTGCAGCCCCCCCCCCCCCCCCCCCCCCCATATTGAGCTTATTTGGTATGGGCCAGACACTTCATCATGAATCTCAGAGCAGAAGTAACCCGTCAGAGGTCATTCCCACCGGAGGTGCACTTTGAAGAGTGATGTACACACAAATACATACACACACAAAAAATACATACTCATAAACATACATACACATACATAATTATACCTACACACACACACACATAAACATATATACACACACACATACACACATACACATAAACATACCTACACACACACACACAAACATGTGCACACAAACATACACACACACATACATACACACAAACATACCCACACACACACACACGCACGCACACATGCACACACATAAACACACAAACACACACATAAACATACCTACACACACACACAAACATGCACACACATAAACATACATACACATACATAAACATACCTACACACACACACACACACACACACACACATAAACATATATACACACACACATACACACATACACATAAACATACCTACACACACACACACAAACATGTGCACACAAACATACACACACACACACACACACACACACACAAACATACCCACACACACACACACACACGCACACATGCACACACATAAACACACAAACACACACATAAACATACCTACACACACACACAAACATGCACACACATAAACATACACACACACAAACATACACGCATACATACACACACACATATACACACATAAACATACATGCACACACACTATTGCCAAAAGTATCTGATGATCACCCCTCTAAACAATTGAATTATTATAAAAACAAATTGAGTTAAATACAAAAGTAACAATGTTACTTTGTATCTCTTTATCTCCCATCTGATCAATGTTTATAAACAATGTTACTTTGTATCTCTTTATCTCCCATCTGATCAATGTTTATAAACAATGTTACTTTGTATCTCATTATCTCCCATCTGATCAATGTTTATAAACAATGTTACTTTGTATCTCATTATCTCCCATATGATCAATGTTTATAAATAGGGTTGAGCGGACACCTAGATGTCCGTGTTCGACGGGTTCGGCCGAACTTTAAAAAAAAGTCCGGGTCCGTGTCCCGGACTTTTACCGAACTTTTCCCGGACACCGAACCCCATTGAAGTCAATGGGGACCCGAACTTTAAGGCACTAAAATGGCTCTAAAACACCAAAGGAAAGGGCTAGAGTGCTGCAAATGGCAGCAAAACGTAATTAAGAGCATGGCAAGTGCTCTGCAAACAAATGTGGATAGGGAAATAACTTAAAACAACAAAAAAAAACAGAAAAATAAAACAATGTTCTTCTTCATCTCTGAAGGACGAGGCCCATATGGAGTAGGAGGGAGGTTGAGGTGGTGGTGGATGTGGCGGTGACATAGGCGTGCGCACAGGGTGTGCTGGGTGTGCCTGGGCACACCCTAATCACCTAGGGCACATAGCATTGCCAGTGAGGAGATGGGAAAGATCTCCCTGGGACCTGCTCTGCTCTATTTCTCCTTGCCTACAGGTACATGGCCCCGATACATTACTCTCCCTGCTGGCAAACACATGCATGTGTATTTCAACTTTGGGGTGCACACCTTAATGCAATAGGCTGCGCACACCTATGGGCGGTGTAGGTGGAAGCGGCGGTGGAGGAGGACCAGGGCCGGATTAACAGCATCATGGGCTTGGTGCTGAGGATTTTGAAGGGCCTTAGGGCCGTGCCTTGCCATGCACCCAGAGGAGGAAGGGTGCAGCCATGCATGCCTAATTCAACATGGGATGCTGTCTCTGAAGCCCATAAACACATCCATGCATCGCCAACTGTCCCTCCTTGTCCGGCCTTCACGCTGTGTGGGGAGGTTCTGAGGGTGCTGCCTGGGGAAGCGAGCATAGAAGCCAGACTTCTGTGTTTACAAGTGACAGAAGAGCGGTAACAGTGAATATGGCCAACCCGGGGCCTATATAAAAGGTAGGGGCCTGGAGCTGCAGCTCCAATAGCCCCTACATTAATCTGGCCCTGAGGAGGAGGACGAGGTAGCCAACACTGCTTCTTTTCACAAATTTTAAATGAGGGTACACCCCAAAAGAGTGAGAAAGAGCAAAAATGGAACAATGGGTGGGTAAGGTCGGTATCCATTGCTATTCTGCATAAGGTACGGAAAAGTCCCGTGGGATCCATGCCTGGTTCATTTTAATGAACGTGAGCTTGTCCACATTGTCTCTGGACAGGCGGCTGCGCTTGTCTGTTATAACGCCCCCAGCCGTGCTAAATACCCGTTCAGATAATACACTGGCTGCAGGGCACGCCAGCACCTCCAAGGCGTAAAGGGCAAGCTCAGGCCATGTGCCCAATTTGGAGACCCAGAAGTTGAAGGGGGCAGACCCGTCATTCACTACATGTAGGCGTGTGCACACATACTGCTCCACCATGTTGGTAAAATGCTGCCTCCTGCTAAGACGTTCCATCTGAGCTGCTGGTGCTGCTGTTTGTTGTGGCGTGCTGACAAAGCTTTTCCACATTTCGGCCATGCTAACCCTGCCTTCTGAGGTGCTGGCGGTGCCCTGGTTGCGTTGGCGACCTCCTCCTCCTCCTCCTCTGCCTTGTGCTTCCACTGTGGCCCCGCTGTCAGATGGGAATGCCAGCAGCATGGCGTCTACCAGCGTGCGCTTGTACTCGCGCATCTTGCGATCGCGCTCCAGTGAGTGAATTAAGGACGGTACGTTGTCCTTGTAACGGGGATCCAGCAGCGTGGCCACCCAGTAATCAGCACAAGTTAGAATGTGGGCAACTCGGCGGTCGTTGTGGAGACACTGCAGCATGTAATCGCTCATGTGTGCCAGGCTGCCCAGAGGCAACGAAAGGCTGTCCTCTGTGGGAGGTGTATGGTCCGTGTCCTCTGTATCCCCCCAGCCACGCACCAGTGATGGCCATGAGCTGGCCTGGGTGCCACCCTGCTGTGAACATGGTTCCATCTCCTCCTCCAGCTCCTCCTCCTCCTCATCCTCCTCATCCTCCAGAACTGTGCCCCTGCTGGACAATTGCGTCCCTGGCGTTTGCGTGTGCAGGAACCCACCCTCGGAGCCCCTTGCGAATGACTGCCCTGAAAGCCTTGGAAATGTTACCTCTTCATCCTCCTCCTCCTCCTCATCCTGTGCCACATCCTCTTCCATCATCGCCCGAATTGTTTTTTCAAGGAGGCATAGAAGTGGGATAGTTAAGCTGAGAACGGCGTCATTGCCACTGGCCATGTTGGTGGAGTACTCAAAACAGCGCAACAAGGCACACAGGTCTCGCATGGAGGCCCAGTTATTGGTGGTGAAGTGGTGCTGTTCCGCAGAGCGACTCACGCGTGCGTGCTGCAGCTGAAACTCCACTATGGCCTGCTGCTGCTCGCACAGTCTTTCCAGCATGTGCAAGGTGGAGTTCCACCTTGTGGGCACGTCACATATGAGGCGGTGAGCGGGAAGGCCGAAGTTACGCTGCAGCGCTGCCAGGCGAGCAGCAGCAGGGTGAGAACGCCGAAAGTGCGCACAAACGGCCCGCACTTTCTGCAGCAGCTCTGACATATCGGGGTAGTTTTTAAGGAACCTCTGCACCACCAAATTCAGCACATGCGCCAGGCAAGGGATGTGCGTCAAACCGGCTAGGCCCAGAGCTGCTATGAGATTTCGCCCGTTATCGCACACCACCAGGCCGGGCTTGAGGCTCGCTGGCAGCAACCACTCATTTGTCTGCTGTTCCATGCTCCTCCACAACTCCTGCGCGGTGTGTGGTTTGTCCCCCAAACAGGCAAGTTGTAAAACTGCCTGCTGTCGTTTACCCCTGGCCGTGCTGAAGTTGGTGGTGAAGGTGTTACGCTGTCCGGATGAGGAGGCGGTAGAGGATGAGGAAGCGGAGTAGGAGGAGTTAGGAACAGGAGGCAAACTGAAGCGCCCTGCAATCCTCGGTGGTGGAAGGACATGCGCCAAATTGCTATCCGCCTCAGGCCCATCCGCCACTGCATTTACCCAGTGTGCCGTTAGGGAGATATAACGCCCCTGACCGTGCTTACTGGTCCACGTATCCGTAGTTAGGTGGACCTTGGCACAGATGGCGTTGCGCAGTGCACACCTGATTTTTTCCCCCACTTGGTTGTGCAGGGAAGGGATGGCTTGCCTGGAAAAGTAGTGGCGGCTGGGCACGACGTACTGTGGGACAGCCACCGACATAAGGTTTTTAAAACTGTGCGTCTCCACCAGACGGAATGACAGCATTTCAAAGGCCAATAATTTTGAAATGCTGGCATTCAGGGCCAGGGATCGCGGGTGGGTAGGGGGGTACTTCCTCTTCCTCTCAAGTGTTTGGGAGATGGAAAGCTGAACGCTTCCACGGGACATTGTGGAGATGGTTGTTGGTGACCCAGGTGGTGGTGTTGCTGACAGATCGTCTGTTTGCGGGGTGGCAGGTGCCGGTATCACTACAGATGTGGCTGGAGCGGCCGAGACTGCAGCAGAAGAGGAAGCAGGATGAGCCAGAGACGTTTCTTGGTTTTGAAGGTGTGTACTCCACTGCAGCTCGTGCTTTGCACTTAGATGCCTGATCATGCAGGTTGTGCTCAGGTTGAGAAGGTTCATGCCTCGCTTCAAGCTCTGATTGCACAGGGTGCAAACCACTCGTGTCCTGTCATCAGCACATTTTCTAAAGAACTTCCACGCTAGAGAACTCCTTTGAGCTGACTTTGGTGCGCTCGTTCCCTTGCTGCGTTGGGCAGTAGCGGGCGTAGTGTCTAGGGCACGGCCGCTCCGCTTCTGCACCCTGCTCCCTCTTCTGCTGTGCTGGTGGCTCTGTGCGACCACCGCCTCTTCCTCCAAACTACTCAGGTCACCTGCATGACGTTCATTCCATGTGGGGTCGAGGACCTCATCGTCCTCCACATCATCTTCCACCCAGTCTTCACCCCTGCCCTCCTTGTCGGTCTCCACAATGCTGAACGCCGCAGCAGTTGGCACCTGCGTTTCGTCATCATCGGAGACGTGCTGCGATGATCCTTGCATGTACTCATCTTGAGAAATAAGTGGTTGGGCATCGCTGCACTCAATCTCTTCCACTTCTGGGGCAGGGCTAGGTGGATGGCCCTGGGAAACCCTGCTGACAGAGTCCTCAAAAAGAATAAGAGACTGCTGTATGGCTTGGGGCTCAGACTGCTGGCCTGATTTGCAAGGGGGTGAGGTGAAAGACGGTTGGACATTGGCTGCAGGTGCCAACTCTGACCTTTCTGCAGTAGACTGGGTGGGAGACAATGTGAAGGAACTGGAGGCACTGTCAGCAGCAAACCAATCTACTATCGCCTCAACTTGTTCTGGCCTCATCACTTCTAGGGGCGTTTGATGCCCTACCAAATACTGATGCAGGTTCTGTCGCCTACTCACACTTGAGGAAGGTGTTTCACTTGTGCGTGTAGCTGGCACAGATCGACCATGTCCTCTCCTTGCAACAGGAGCTCTACCAGCAGCACCACGACCCAGGCCACGGCCCTTATTTGACGGTCTCCTCATATTTCTGTAATTTAAGATCTTGCCCTAGAAAGGTTTTTATTGAATAGCGGAATAGAAAATATGATCCAAAAAAAGTGTATGTATATCACACGTACACAACCACACTAGGCCCCAATTACTATTGTTTGTACCCCTAAAAGGCTAGATGAGGAGTAGGGGGAGTATGGAACAGGCAGCACCCTCAAACCTTCAGAAGTATGAGATGAACCCCAACAACTTGGAAAGGTGGATCTCTCTCACACGTACCGACACAGACTATCCCGCAATTCAATTGATCCTCAAAGGTTTTTATTGAATAGCGGAATAGGAAATATGATCAAAAAAAGTGTATGTATCTCGCACGTACACAACCACACTAGGCCCCAATTACTATTGTTTGTACCCCTAAAAGGCTAGATGAGGAGTAGGGGGGGTATGGAACAGGCAGCACCCTCAAACCTTCAGAAGTATGAGATGAACCCCAACAACTTGGAAAGGTGGATCTCTCTCACACGTACCAACACAGACTATCCCCCAATTTAACTGATCCCCAAAGGTTTTTGATTAAATAGCGGAATAGAAAATATGATCCCAAAAAAGTGTATGTATATCACACGTACACAACCACACTAGGCCCCAATTACTATTGTTTGTACCCCTAAAAGGCTAGGAGTAGGGGGAGTATGGAACAGGCAGCACCCTCAAACCTTCAGAAGTATGAGATGAACCCCAACAACTTGGAAAGGTGGATCTCTCTCACACGTACCAACACAGACTATCCCCCAATTTAACTGATCCCCAAAGGTTTTTGATTAAATAGCGGAATAGAAAATATGATCCCAAAAAAGTGTATGTATATCACACGTACACAACCACACTAGGCCCCAATTACTATTGTTTGTACCCCTAAAAGGCTAGGAGTAGGGGGAGTATGGAACAGGCAGCACCCTCAAACCTTCAGAAGTATGAGATGAACCTCAACAACTTGGAAAGGTGGATCTCTCTCACACGTACCAACACAGACTATCCCCCAATTTAACTGATCCCCAAAGGTTTTTGATTAAATAGCGGAATAGAAAATATGATCCCAAAAAAGTGTATGTATATCACACGTACACAACCACACTAGGCCCCAATTACTATTGTTTGTACCCCTAAAAGGCTAGGAGTAGGGGGAGTATGGAACAGGCAGCACCCTCAAACCTTCAGAAGTATGAGATGAACCCCAACAACTTGGAAAGGTGGATCTCTCTCACACGTACCAACACAGACTATCCCCCAATTTAACTGATCCCCAAAGGTTTTTGATTAAATAGCGGAATAGAAAATATGATCCCAAAAAAGTGTATGTATATCACACGTACACAACCACACTAGGCCCCAATTACTATTGTTTGTACCCCTAAAAGGCTAGGAGTAGGGGGAGTATGGAACAGGCAGCACCCTCAAACCTTCAGAAGTATGAGATGAACCCCAACAACTTGGAAAGGTGGATCTCTCTCACACGTACCAACACAGACTATCCCCCAATTTAACTGATCCCCAAAGGTTTTTGATTAAATAGCGGAATAGAAAATATGATCCCAAAAAAGTGTATGTATATCACACGTACACAACCACACTAGGCCCCAATTACTATTGTTTGTACCCCTAAAAGGCTAGATGAGGAGTAGGGGGAGTATGGAACAGGCAGCACCCTCAAACCTTCAGTATGAGATTGTGTTCACTGCACCCCACAATGATTGTGTTCACTGCACCCCACAAAGATTGTGTTCACTGCACCTCACAAAGATTGTGTTCACTGTACCCCCCAAAGATTGTGTTCACTGCACCCCACAAAGATTCTGTTCACTGTACCCCACAAAGATTGTGTTCACTGCACCCCAAAAAGATTGTGTTCACTGCACCCCAAAAAGGATGTTGTTCACTGCACCCCAAAAAGGATGTTGTTCACTCCACCCCAAAAAGATTGTGTTCACTGCACCCCACAAAGATTGTGTTCACTGCACCCCAAAAAGATTGTGTTCACTGCACCCCAAAAATGATTTTGTTCACTGCACCCCAAAAAGGATTTTGTTCACTGCACCCCAAAAAGGATGTTGTTCACTCCACCCCAAAAAGATTGTGTTCACTGCACCCCAAAAAGATTGTGTTCACTGCACCCCACAAAGGATTTTGTTCACTGCACCCCAAAAAGATTGTGTTCACTGCACCCCAAAAAGGATGTTGTTCACTGCACCCCAAAAAGGATTTTGTTCACTGCACCCCAAAAAGATTGTGTTCACTGCACCCCACAAAGGATTTTGTTCACTGCACCCCACAAAGATTGTGTTCACTGCACACCAAAAAGGATTGTGTTCACTGCACCCCAAAAAGATTTTGTTCACTGCACCCCAAAAAGATTGTGTTCACTGCAGCCCAAAAAGATTGTGTTCACTGCAGCCCAAAAAGATTGTGTTCACTGCAGCCCAAAAAGATTGTGTTCACTGCAGCCCAAAAAGATTGTGTTCACTGCAGCCCAAAAAGATTGTGTTCACTGCAGCTCACACACAGAAAAATGGATGTGGATCACTGACACCTGCCTATCTCCAATCCCACACCACACAGCAATATCGATTGTAGTTTGTAGAACACAGTTTCCCTAAAATTCAGCAGACTCTGTCCCTAACAGGATTGAGAAGAGATCGTAGATCAGGATTGAGTGCAGACCCCACCCCCCACACAGCAATATCGATTGTAGTTTGTAGAAGACACTGACCCTATATAATTCAGCAGACTCTATCCCTAAAATGCCTACAACTCGCCCTGCCTAAACACTCCGACCTGTCCCTCAATTCTATCCGGACACAAATGGTTTTTTCCTGCCTATCTTTCCCTAATCAGCAGCCAGCACGTTGATGTGTGCTCTCTGTCCCTGAATCTAAGCAGCATAATGACGCCGCTGCGGCTGCCTCGAACTTATAAAGACTTGGTCACATGCTTCAGACGGCCAATCACAGCTACTGAGACATTTGCAGGCATGGCTGGGATGGCTTAAGGCACACCAGTTAAACGATTGTTGATTGGCTGTTGAAAGCCCGCCATGAAAAGAGCGCCAAAGCATGCAAAACCCGGAAATAAAACGACCGAACACGGATTTTTACCCGAACATACAGTAAAGTGTCCGTGTCCGTGTTCGGGTACAAAAAATCCAATTATTCGGTACGAACACGAATAATACAGTCCGTGTTCGCTCAACACTATTTATAAACAATGTTACTTTGTATCTCTCTATCTCCCGTCTGATCAATGTTTATAAACAATGTTACTTTGTATCTCTCTATCTCCCATCTGATCAATGTTTATAAACAATGTTACCTTGTATCTCTCTATCTCCTGTCTGATCAATGTTTATAAACAATGTTACTTTATATCTCTAGATCTCTTGTGTGAACAATGTTTATAAACAATGTTTCCTTCTTTCTCTCCGTCTCTCATTTGGTCAATGTTTATAAACAATGTTACCTTGTATCGTGCTTAGATCCCTCATCAGAAAGCATTTGACAGGTGGTGAGGAGGCCCGTTGATAACTGCAATGGCATGCCACAACCCTGTTGGGAGCTTGCAGACCAGCCCCAAACATGAGAAAGTGACAGGGGGTTTAATTCCTGCTCTGGCTTTGAAGCAAAGTATCGCAGTCACAGCATCTCTACGACCCCAGTCTTTGCCTCTGCAACTAAGAAGGGGGGGGGGGTTGGGGATGTAAGTGTGGCCCACAGGGTGCCCTTGACCAAGGGCCATAGATGTTTATGTGTAAGCCCATGTGGGGGCAAATGTGCCTTATCATTGGGCCCCATTCATGATGTAATTGGGAGGAATTGTGCCCCATTGTTGGTGTCATTAGGAGGAATTGCCATCGTTGACGTCATTGGGAGGATTTGTGCCTCATCATTGGTGTCATTTGGCCCCTTGATGTCATTAGGAGGAATTCTGCCCCATTGTTGGTATCATTAGGAGGAATTCTGCCCCTTCATTAGTATCAATGGGAGAATTCTGTTCCATTGTTGGTACCAGTGGATGAAAATAGTGCCCCAAGGGCCAGATAAAAGCAAGCAAAGGGCCTCATCTGGCCCCCAGACCACAGTTTGGAGATCATTGTCCTAGACAAAGGTCTGGTATAGCTGTTGAAAGGAATCCCCAGTCACTTGTTTACTAACAGAACAAAGCAGCTGGGAACTGTCATTTGTCAGCATTTTCAATGGCATTTTCCTTGGTTTTGCTTTAGTACATAGTTGCCTCATTTCGAAAGTAGGTTTAGAACATCCCCCAATGTTGCCCTTTATGACTTGAAAAATGCTGCTCTCCTCCTAAATTTGTATTTAAAAATGTATTTTGCATTGGTATCATAGACATAGCTTGAGGGGTCAGAGGGGTCGCAATGGCGACCATGCCCATGCCCCGGGGAGCCAGTGCCCCCTCCCTGTCACATTAGGTTTTACACTGTTCTGTTGGAGAAAAGCATGTGCCGCATAACCCTGTGTAGGTAATTCAGTTAACTCAGAGAGTCCAGGCCCGTCGCAGTTCCTCTAAGTCTTCAGTTTTACCTACACAGCGTGATGGGGCAAGACCTTTTCCCCAGCGAAGGACTTTCTGCTCAGCCCCCCCACCCAGTACAGCCTCTCCCTCCCCATCCTGTTCAGGCCTGATCAACCATGCACATGTACATGAGGTGGGGGCAGGCAGGCCACACTCTGAGCTGCAGGGTGGGCTTGTATGGGAATCTGGAAGTCAGAGAGCTCACCCACCCCCGATGGGACCTAGGCCGGGCCCTCTGAGCTTCCTCTATTACATGCAAGCCCACCATTTTCATCCAGAAGCCTGCCTGCCCCCACCTTGTGTGCACATACAGTCAGCAGCAGGAGTAAGCAGCAGGCGGTAGTGGGTGGGGGGGGGGGGAGCACCCAAAGGCTTTAAGCTATGTCTCTGATTGGTAAATGTTCCCCCTGGCAGTGCCCAGCTCCCCATGCCTTTTTTTGTTAGTCTTAAAAATTGAAAAATTAATTTGCAGGATTAGTTACCAACTGACTTGCAACAAACATCCATTGAACCAATTAAAGGTATCACAACGGTCCTAGTCCTCTCCCGTCATCTCTTGCCTTGACTACTGCAACTCCCTCCTCATTGGCTTACAATTACATCCCCCTTTAGTCCATAATTAAAGCTGCTGCCAGACTCATCCACCTTACCAACCTCTCAGCGTCTGCTACTCCTTTCTGCCAATCCCTCCACTGGCTTGTACTTGGTGTCCTCCACGCTCTCTGCCAATCCCTCCACTGGCATCTTCTTAAGTGTCCTTCATGCTCTCTGCCAATCCCTCCACTGCTCTCTAATTAGTGTCCTCCACGCTCTCTGCCAATCCCTTCACTGGCCTCTACTTGGTGTCCTCCACACTCTCTGCCAATCCCTTCACTGGCCTCTACTTGGTGTCCTCCATGTTTTCTGCCAATCCCTCCACTGACCTCTAATTAGTGTCCTCCATGCTCTCTGCCAATCCCTCCATTGGCCTCTACTTAGTGCCCTCCATGCTCTTTGCCAATCCCTCCACTGGCCTCTACTTAGTGTCCTCCATGCTCTCTGCCAATCCCTCCACTGGCCTCTACTTAGTGTCCTCCATGCTCTCTGTCAATCCCTCCACTGGCCTCTACTTAGTGTCCTCCATGCTCTCTGCCAATCCCTCCACTGGCCTCTACTTAGTGTCCTCCACGCTCTCTGCCAATCCCTCCACTGGCCTCTACTTAGTGTCCTCCATGCTCTCTGTCAATCCCACCACTGGCCTCTACTTAGTGTCCTCCATGCTCTCTGTCAATCCCTCCACTGGCCTCTACTTAGGGTCCTCCATGCTCTCTGCCAATCCCTCCACTGGCCTCTACTTAGGGTCCTCCATGCTCTCTGCCAATCCCTCCACTGGCCTCTATTTAGTGTCCTCCACGCTCTCTGCCAATCCCTCCACTAACCTCTACTTAGTGTCCTCCACGCTCTATGCCAATCCCTACATTGGCCTCTACTTAGTGTCCTCCATGCTCTCTGCCAATCCCTACATTGGCCTCTACTTAGTGTCCTCCATGCTCTCTGCCAATCCCTACATTGGCCTCTACTTAGTGTCCTCCACGCTCTCTGCCAATCCCTCCACTGACCTCTACTTAGTGTCCTCCACGCTCTATGCCAATCCCTCCACTGGCCTCTACTTAGTGTCCTCAATGTTCTATGCCAATCCCTCCACTGGCCTCTACTTGGTGTCCTCCACGCTCTCTGCCAATCCCTTCACTGGCCTCTACTTGGTGTCCTCCACGCTCTCTGCCAATCCCTTCACTGGCCTCTACTTGGTGTCCTCCACGCTCTCTGCCAATCCCTTCACTGGCCTCTACTTAGTGCCCTCCACGCTCTCTGACAATCCCTCCACTTGCTTCTGCTCACTCAATGAGTTAAATTCAAAATATTAACAACTTTCAAAGCCATCCACAACTCGCCTCCAGCTACATCACTAACCGAGTCTCAGAATACCAACCTAATTGTCCTTTTCGTTCCTTCCAAACCCTCCTGCTCTCTAACTCCCTTGTAACCTCCTCCCATGCTCGCCTCCAGGACTTCTCCTGAGCCTCTCCCATCTTCTTGAACTCCCTATCCCAATCTGTCCGACTATCTCCTGCTCTGTTTGCTTTCAGATGATCTCTGAAAACCCATCTCTTCAGAGAAGTCTATCCTGCCTCCACCCAGCAACTGTACTTTCATTGTCTCCATCAGCTCACCCCTCACGGTTATTACCTTCCTCTTAGATTGTAAGCTCTAATGAGCAGGGCCCTCTGATTTCTCCTGTATTAAATTGTATTTCAAATGTACTGTCTGCCCTCATGTTGTAAAGCTCTGCGCAAACTGTTGTTGCTATATAAATCCTGTTTAATATTATTAATAATACATTCGGCTCATCACTAGTCCTCACTGCTGGTGACATTGTCTGAAACACAAAACTCATGGCCTTCAAGTCAGATGGACACGGCTCCCCAAATCATCACTGACTGTGGAAAATTTTGCATTTCATTTGGAAATTAAGGTCCCAGAGTCTGGAGGAGGAGTGGAAAGGCACCTAATCCAAGTTGGCTGAGGTCCAGTGTGAAGTTTCCACAGTCAGTGGTGATTTGGGGAGCCGTGTCATCTGCTGGTGTTGGTCCACTGTGTTTTATCAATTCCAAAGTCAGCGCAGCCCTCTAGCAGGAAATTCTGGAGCTCTTCATGCTTCCCTCTGCTGACCAGCTTTATAGAGATGCTGATTTCATTTTCCAGCAGGACTTGGCACCGCCCACACTGCCAAATCTACCAATACCTGGTCACATGATCATGGGATCACTTTTCTTGATTGGACAGCAAAGTCGCCTGACCTAAACCCCATAGAGAATCTGTGGGAGATTGTCAAGAGGAATATTAGAGACACCAGACCCAAAAATGCAGATGAGCTGAAGGCCGCTATCAAAGCAACCTGAGCTTCTATAACACCTCAGCAGTGCCACAGGCTGATCGCCTCCATGCCACGCCGCATTGATGCAGTAATTCATGCAAAAGGAGCCCCGACCAAGTATTGAGTGCATCCTATACTGTACATGAACATTTTATTTTCTTATTGGTCTTCTGTAATATTCTAATTTTCTGAGATACTGAATTTTGGGGTGTCACTAGCTGTAAGCCATAATCATCAAAATTTCAAGAAAAAAAAAATGCTTGAAATCTCTCACTCTGTGTGTGACGCAACTATATAAAATATATGAGTGTCACTTTTTGAGTTGAATTACTGAAATAAATTAACTTTTTGATGATATTCTAATTTTATGAGATGCACCTATAAGGAAGTCACGATAGTCAATCAAACTAGCTCATGGTACTCGATCCAACCCCTGAGGAACAAATTGATCCTCCCAACTGTTCCATGTGCTGAGGCTTTCACTGGATGGACATAAACCGTTCCTACAAACTTCCCTTAACCCCAAACTCTGCTTCAGTGTATCTTTAAGAGGAATAAGTTTGGTGTTTAACCGGTTGCCGACCGCCGCAAGTACATATACTGCGGCGGTCAGCCCCGGCCAGGCAAAGTGATGTACCGGTACATCACTAGCCTGTCACTTGCTTGTGAGCCAATAGCGGGCGAGCGCGCGCCCGCCCCGGCTCGTTCCCAGGGAAGTCCGTGGGTGTGACCGGCGGACCCGATGTCCGCCGGTCACTCGCGATCGTTCGCCGTAAAGGGAGAAAGGCAGGCGGCTAATGTAAACAAGCCGCCTGTCATTCTCCCCTGTGTATGAATAGTGATCATACGGTTCTACTTTGTGGGACCGTTGATCACTGTTCCTACACCAGTAGCCATGTCCAATCACAGTACGAAGCACGCCCCTAGGGACACACTTAACCCCTCCTTCCCCAATAAAGTTAACCCCTTCCCTGCCAGTGTCATTTTGCAGTAACAGTGCATATATATAGCACTGATTACTGTAGTAATGTCACTGGTAACCCCAAAAGTGTCAAAAATGTCAGTCAAGGGTCCGATCTGTCTGCCGTAATGTCACAGTACCGCAATAGAAATCGCAGATCGCCGCCATTACGCGTAAAAAAAAAAAAAACACCAAAAATGACAGAAATCTTTCCCTTAGATAGTAAGCGCAATAACTTTTGCGCAAACCAATCAAAATACGCTTTTTGCTATTTTTTTTACCAAACATATGTAGCATAAAACAAATTGGCCTAAAATGTTAAAAAATTTTGATTTTTACATTTTTTTGGGGGGGGAATTTCATATAAAAAAAATGTGAAAAATATTGTTATTTTTGCAAAATTGACGCTCTTTTTTTGTTTATAGCGCAAAAAGTAAAAATCGCACAGGTGATCAAATACCACCAAAAGAAAGCTCTGTTTGTTGGAAAAAAAGGACGTCAAATTCGTTTAGGTACAGCATCGCACGACCGCGCAATTGTCCATTAAAGTCACGCAGTGCTGAATTGCAAAAAAAAACCTGGTTGGAATGGGGGTAAAATCTTCCGGGGCTTAAGTGGTTAACCACTACCCATCCGCGCTACAGCCTATATACGGCTGCAGCGCGGACTCGAATTTTCGGGAGGCCGTTTTTAAACGGCCTCCCAGTGACACGCCCCCAGCGCGCTCCCGCGAGCACGCTGCGGGGAAAATCTGTGTCGGCCGTGTCCCTTGGACACGGCCGATCACAGATCGTGGTGAATGGCCAATCACAGCGGCCATTCACCACGTGATCTGGCCGTCCAATGAGCGATGATCTCATATGTAAACATATGAGATCATCTCTCATCGCCGGCGCTCCTTCCTCACACGGAGCCTGCAGTGTGAGGAAGGAGGGGGAGCCTCACAGCGCCGGGGACACAGGAGAATGTAATCAGGGCACCGATCACCAGTGCCCTGATTACACAAGGTAAAAACACACACACAGTGCCCCCCCATCAGTGCCCACAGTGCCCGCCATCCGTGCCCCCCATCAATGCCCACAATCAGTGCCCATAGTGCTGCTAGTCAGTGCCCATCAGTGCCTGCTCATCTAGGCACTGATGAGCACTGACTGGCAGCACTATGGGCACTGAGTGTGGGCACTGATGGTGCTGCCCATCAGTGCCGCTCATCAGTGCCACCCGTCAGTGTCCAGTGCCATCCGCCAGTGCCCATCAGTGCCGCCTATCAGTGCCCATCAGTGCCGCCCGTCAGTGCCGCCTCTCAGTGCCACCTGTCAGTGCCCAGCAGTGCCACCTCTCAGTGCCCAGCAGTGCCGCCTATCAGTGCCCAGCAGTGCCGCCTATCAGTGCCCAGCAGTGCCGCCTATCAGTGCTCATCAGTGCCGACTCTCAGTGCCGCCTATCAGTGCTCATCAGTGTGGCATATTAGTACCTCCTCATCAGTGCCCATAAGTGCCACCTCATCAGTGCCCATCAGTGCAGCCTATCAGTGCCCATCAGTGCCACCTCATCAGCGCACATCAGTGAAGGAGAAAAATGTATTATCAAAATTTACTCGCAGAAAATAAGAAAAACTTTTTTTTTTTTCAAAATTTTTTGACTTTATTCTTTTTTTTGTAAAAAATAAAAAACCCAGAGATGATTAAATACCACCAAAAGAAAGCTCTATTTGTGTGAAAAAAATGATAAAAATTTCAAATGGGTACAGTGTAGCATGACCGCGCAATTGTCATTCAAAGTGTGACAGCGCTGAAAGCTGAAAATTGGCCTGGATGGGAAGGGGGTTTAAGTGCACAGAAGGCAAGTGGTTAAGAGGAATAAGTTTGGTGTTTTTTAAAAAAAAAAAAGTATGTTTTTTCAGAAGATTTGTTCCATACTGATCATTTCCCTCTGATGTTTTATCCAGTCAATTAAGAGAGCGGACTTCGTGTTCCTTTTTATATAAAATCGATTTGTGCTCGGCTCTTCCAAACAACCTTGACTAAAACCATCTCCACTTGACAGCACCTGCATATGATTTATCCTCTCAAGCACTTTTACGAGTACCTGTGCCGTCAGCGCGGCGATAATAGAAGAGAAAAGCTTCGGCGCATCTTGCTAGCGAGAGCTCCGGCTTTATGAAGCTCTTGTCAGGCTCCCTTCATTACCATGAATGAGATGAGTGATGGCGATGGACATGGATTGCGGGTAATGGACTTCTTGTAGGAATTTACTGAGAAGTCGGCATGCATGCAGGAGCCATCTGTGTCAAGAAGATCCTACAGCCATGGGTAAAACTTTTTTAACCTCTTCCATACTGGGCCTATTCTGGCACTCCTCTCCCACATGTAAAAATTATAATTTTTTTTTATAATATATGTTTTTTTTAGCAGAGACCCTAAGGAATAAAATGGCGGTCGTTGCAACTTTTTATGTCACATGGTATTTGCACAGCAATTTTTCAAATGCATTTTTTTGGGGAAAAAAAAGAAAGTTTTATGAATTTAAAAAAAACACTAAAGCTAGCCCAATTTTTTTGTAGAATGTGAAAGATGACGTTACGGTGAGTAAATAGATACCTAACATGTCACGCTTTAAAATTGCACGCGCTCGTGGAATGACGCCAAACTTCGGTAACTAAAAATCTCTATAGGCAACACTTTAACATTTTTTTCAGGGTACCGTATATACTCGAGTATAAGCCGAGTTTTTATCAGCATGTTTTTTCATGCTGAAAATGCCCCCCTCGGCTTATACTCGAATCACTGGCTTCACAGTCTTTTTAAAAATGGCGCCGCTCGGCGCCGACGTGTCACTGCGCATGTGCCGCATGCCCGGGAATAGCCGAACGTGTTCGGGTTTTCCCGAGCATCGGCGGCGCATTTGCGGTGACGTATCGGCGCCGGGCGGCACGATTTTTAAATCGAAGGCGCCTCACCGACAGGTAAGTGAGACTCCGCAGCCGCTGCATTTCCTCATGCAATGCTGTGGGCATGGTACAAGACATTCTCCTGTACCATGCCCACAGCACTGCATCTCCTGTGCCATGCCTGCAGATACTGTGCCATGCCTGTACTTACTGTGCCATGCCTATACCATCACCTGTGCCATACCTAGTCGATCGACTCTTTATGTTTGTGAGTACCTTTTTTTATACTAATAAAGCCTTGTTAAACGGTACTACCCTATGTGAGCCTTATTTCCCACATACCCGAGGATACCCCAGTTTCCAAGGACAGTGCGACAGAGGACTCGGGCAGGTCGGGACCATACCCCTACTTATAAGACCACCCAGGGAGAGCAGAGGGGATACAGTGGCAATATTTCCAAGGCCTGATACCCCTGCAGGGGTGATTATTGTCGGTGAGTGTGGTCCTAAGGGTGCGGGGAGCACAGAGTGATCACTGGAATCCGGGCACCCTCAAAACAGCATTTAAATGCACCTGCACTGAAGTCACTTTGTTTGCACCTTATATTTATGGACTCATAATCCATTTTGTTTTAAATGTTTATGACCTATTGGTTCTTATATTACTTTGATTAATGCTGCTATAATTTATGGTTGTCTCTATACATCTGCTGCTAGTTTTTACAGTGTTTTAAAGTTGTTTATGCCATTCCTCCTACAGATTTATATAGGTGTTTATATATATTTATATATTTTTATATATTTTCAACATATATTTTTTATGATTTTTATCACCTTTTTTATATACCACACCCACTTTTCATCAGTATATCACTATTTACATATTTATATTTCTATTTGTGTTGGCATATGGTTACTTTAAGTGGATTGATAGTGTGATTGTTTACCCTAAAGGGGTCACTTATCACGGATTTATTGATTTATAATACACATAGCACAGGATCATTGCACTTAGCACTTTACGAGTCCAACACTATTTATTACATTTAAGATTGTTTATTTTGCACTTTACACTTGTGGAGATGTGTATGGAGGATTAAGTATACAGAAGATTTGGTATATTGGCAGCGCCATACACCTGCTTTGAGTTTTTATGCCTATACCATCACCTGTGCCATGCCTATACCATCACCTGTGCCATGCCTATACCATCTCCTGTACCATGACCTGTGCCATGCCTGTACTATGACCTGTGCCATACCTGTACCATGACCTGTGACATGCCTGTACCATGACCTGTGCCATGCCTATACCATCACCTGTGCCAGGCCTGTACCATCACCCATGCCTATACCATCACCTGTGCCATGCCTATACCATCTCCTGTACCATGACCTGTGCCATGCCTGTACTATGACCTGTGCCATACCTGTACCATGACCTGTGACATGCCTGTACCATGACCTGTGCCATGCCTATACCATCACCTGTGCCAGGCCTGTACCATCACCCATGCCTATACCATCACCTGTGCCATGCCTATACCATCTCCTGTACCATGACCTGTGCCATGCCTGTACCATCACCTGTACCATGACCTGTGATATGCCTGTACCATGACCTGTGCCATGCCTATACTATCACCTGTGCCATGCCTGTACCATCACCCGTGCCATGCCTATACCATCTCCTGTACCATGACCTGTGCCATGCCTGTACTATGACCTGTGCCATACCTGTACCATGACCTGTGACATGCCTGTACCATGACCTGTGCCATGCCTATACCATCACCTGTGCCAGGCCTGTACCATCACCCATGCCTATACCATCACCTGTGCCATGCCTATACCATCTCCTGTACCATGACCTGTGCCATGCCTGTACTATGACCTGTGCCATACCTGTACCATGACCTGTGACATGCCTGTACCATGACCTGTGCAATGCCTATACTATGACCTGCACCATCTCCTGTACCATGCCCGCAGCCCCTGTTTTGTGTCTCGTGGTGGTCCACTTGGGTCCAGTAGCTGCTGCATTTCCCACCCTAGGCTTATACTCGAGTCAATAAGCTTTCCCACTTTTTTGTGGTAAAATTAGGGGTCTGGGCTTATATTCGGGTGGACTTATACTCGAGTATATACGGTACCTGTTTAGAGTTACAGTGGAGGTCTTGGGTTAGAATTGTTGCTCTCGCTCTAACGCTCAGCGCGAAAACTTAAATGTATGGATTGATTGCCGTTTACATACGTGGCAATGACATATGCATGCGTTCGCTTCTGTGAGCGAGCATGCGGGGACAGGGGCACTTTAATTTTTTTTTGTTTATTTTATTTTTATTTATTTATTTTTACACTTTCCCTTTCATTTTTTTTTTTTTATCACTTTTATTCATATTACAAGGAATGTAAACATCCCTTATAATAGGAATAGGGCTTGACAGTTCCTCTTTATGGAGAGATCTGGGGTCAATAAGACCCCAGATCTCTCCTACAGGCTGGAAAGCCTGAAATCGAAAAACAAAAAAAACTATCTCGGCTATCCAGCCAAGATCACGGCAGTATTGACAACTGCCAGGCCGGGCGTGACGTCATAACTTCGCGCCCTGGCCTCGGAGAGTGAAAGAGACTGCCAGGGACCATCTGGTCATCGGCAGTCTCTTTGATGTACTTCCGATTCCTTTTCTGGCTCACCAATCGCACAGGCGAGCTAGTAGAAGCACCAAAGGGCGGCGGGAGGGGGGGGGGAATGTCCCCTCCCGCCGCCTGTAAGAACAATCAAGCGGCTGAACAAAATTATATCTGAATGATGGCATCATTCAGATATCCCCACTTGAAGCCCAGGACGTCATATGACGTCCAGCGGTAAGGAAGCGGTTAAAATTGCGCACACTCTTGAAATGACGCCAAACTTTGGTACTTAAAAATCTCCATAGGTGACACTTTGCAGGTTACCTGTTTAGATACAGAGGAGGTCTTAGTCTGGAATTATTGCTCTCGCTCTAACATTCGCAGCGATACCTCACATGTGTGGTTTGAATGCCGTTAACATATACGGGCGCGATGTAAGTATGCATTCACTTTTGCGTGCGTGCACCCGGGGGCACCTTACATTTTTTTTTTTACCTTTTATTTTTCCATTTTGACACTTTCCCTTTATTTTTTTTTTTATCACTTTTATTCCCATTACAAGGATTGTAAACCTCCCTTGTAATAGGAACAGGGTATGACGGGTCCTCTTTACGGAGAGATCGGGGGTCTCCCCACATCTCTCCTCTAGCCTGAAAAGCCGGAGATAAAAAAAAAAAAAAAAAGATCTCAGGCTTTCCAACCGAACACACGGCAGTGTATACAACTTCCGGGGCAGGCAAGGTCTTCCAGCGCCTAGGGCAAAGATGCCAAAATGTGCCCCCACCCCCCCCCCCCTTAGGGTTAGGATCAGGGCTTCCCCATCTCTGCAGTAAACTATTGCACCCAGGGCAGCCACCCCTCCTCCCCACCCCTTGTCCTGGCCCTGGGGGCAGGACATGACATCATAACGTCGCACCAGGTCTCCGAGAGTCATAGAGATGTATGGGCACTTTTTATAATTTTTTATTTTTTATAGTCTATTAATCGCACAGTCACTTGGGCCCACTATTAAATATTGAATATAAAAAAGTCAACATCATCACTGAATCACTTTTACTATTGATTCACATAATTTATGATTTTTATCGGCAGCACTGATTATCGGCTCACCCCGATCAAATCAGACACATCACTGGTTCGCACAATTATAGCACAAAACATAATGTATTATATTACAGGGTTTTAATATGTGGAGTCGTATTCTAAGTTTTAAATAAAATGTATGTTTATATATATGGCACACGTAACAAATAGGGAGTTCACATGATGAATTAAGCTGTTTAGGCTGCGGTATGGGTACACCAAGATGGCCGCCGTGTCCGGCCTCAAATCAGTACACTAAGATGGCGCCGACCCAGCCTATAAAAAGACCGGGAGTAGCGATAGATGGCACGCTCCAGATGACGTCGTATGACGAAACGCGTAGGGCGTGGTTTGCGTACGTCAGTACGTCACTTCCGGGAACGGTGGTTTGAGCTGGTGGAACGCGGAAGCGACCCGGCGAACACCTCAAGCTGATAGTGAACTCCCTAAATGTGAGTGGATGCTACGTTGTTTTACCCTAACAAGGATATACTACGCAATGGAGGCTTGTTTTCTGTTCTAGTGACCAGGGAGTGCTGAGCCACCATCCTAAGAGTGCGGTAAGCAACGGTGCAATTGGTGGTACACCCACTGGCGCCAAACTTTGTTTAGCACGCAATCACACACGTGGTTATCAATAGCACTCAGCACTTTATATGTATACATGTGTTTATATGGTACACTGAGCACAGCCCATGCGAATATATAAAAGGTTTACAGCACGCAGCACTTTGGTTTAAGCACTATATGCACTTTTATATGGTTTATATGAATTATACAGTGTATGGAATTGCACAGACACAATATTTATGTGGTAGCGCCGGTCCCAACATCACTTGCACCTTTTACCATAGAGATGACTGTTTGTTTTATTTATATTTATATATTATTTATATATTTATTATATTTCATTTGGGTACAGTGTCGCATGACCGCGCAATTGTCCGTTAAAGTAACACAGTGCCGAATCACAAAATATGGCCTGCTCATTAAGGGGGGAAATATTCTGGGGCCGTACTGGGAGCAGGGTAGGGGGTGAAACCAAGGGTTGGTGCTCAGAGGTGGGAAGAGGGCAAAACCAAGGGTCAGTGCTTGGAGGTGGGTAGGGGGGGGGGGTGGAGACAGGAAGTGACTTAGAAGGGGGAGTTCCTGCACCTATTTTCTGAGAAAAAAAAAGCCCTGACCTTAAGTTTTTACCGGTCCTTCACCCTGTGCCACCACCATTCTGCTGCTGTGCAAGGTCCAGCTGTCAAATTCACAGATGGGTCCTTCTTCGGGTGTCAGCATTGAATGTCTGCAAACATTTCTACATACAGGCCTGCTCAGTAAGATCAACAGAAAAGTGCGAAACCTGTAACAGCCAATCAGAATTCATCTTTAGGCGATCCCACTACATTCAGATAAGCTGACTATTCATTACTGTGCTCACTGTTTCTGCAAATGTTCTTTTACTTTGACCATATACTGTAGATCTGATTATTGTTGTTGGGTTGGCGTTGCATTATGTTGTCAGACAGCTCGGGAGAAGGTAAATATTTGCCTCATTAAAATTCAGATAAGAGGATGTTTTTCATACACAGGTGCCCGAGTACAGCTCGTGTTTATCATTGTCAACACACCTCCAGTCTGCAGAATTTAATGAGGTGTTTGCTGTTCTAAATGTCCTGAAATAATGGCTGGTGGTTGAACCTCTAGAGCCCCCATGTTGTGTTATTAGCGGATTGCTGGGGTACGAGGGCAGTGCCAACCGGATCGAATGTTGGTCATGTCCAGTCTGATTCAACCCTACTTTTGTCTCTGCCATTAAATGATCCTTCAGTTGCAGGTGGGGTTCAGATGTGGCAAACATCGCACACCGAGCTTTCTGCCTCCCGTCACAGCCTGTCACCTTTTCTGGAGAAAAACACCTTCAGCCACACCTAGGAACTCAATAACAGTTTTCTATGGGATGGTAGGAAGGAGATTATGCAATCTTAAACTTACCTTATATCACCTTATATCTTAAAACTTAACTTGTATAAACAATACCCCCCTTTTTTTTTTTTTTTTTATATATAATAAATAAGGCACTCGGACTATAGTTTTGGTAAAAAACGGCCGCGGCTTCTTTATTGACTGGTATTCAAAATAACATAAACCATCTTTATAAATATCAATATAAATAAACAGACCAACCCAGTCATAAAAACTCGGGTTGTCATTCACAGAAGATCAAAACAATTTGATCACCATCCACCATACATTATCATAATCAACATCATATAACAAAAATACACGTCCCCCTCTATAACTAGAGGTGACCCAAACCAGACAATTTATTGAAGCCGCGACAAACCAGGGGAGGGCGGGAGGGGAAAAATCCAGATGGAAGGTCTGAAGAGATGTGAGCCCCTGAGGGGCGGGAGGCAGCTTAAATATGCTTCTTCCTGAGGTAACCTCCACCCCATAGGCTGAGGTGAGCGGGCGGAGAAGGGGGCTCATTCGCTGATTCCTTAGAGAGAGAACCTAAACTGCCTAACAACCACCTGTTCTTTCTAAACAACCACTAAACTGCCTGGTAACTCCTTCTGGCGGGAAAATGGCTGAGGAGAGCTATGGGCCTCATTATCCTAAGTTCTTTTAACCCCTTCCACCAGCCCATATGAAAGGGGGGCTAATTTTGCCCCCTTTCCAATATGGGATGGTAGGAAGGAGATTATGCAATCTTAAACTTACCTTATATCACCTTATATCTTAAAACTTAACTTGTATAAACAATACCCCCCTTTTTTTTTTTTTTTTTATATATAATAAATAAGGCACTCGGACTATAGTTTTGGTAAAAAACGGCCGCGGCTTCTTTATTGACTGGTATTCAAAATAACATAAACCATCTTTATAAATATCAATATAAATAAACAGACCAACCCAGTCATAAAAACTCGGGTTGTCATTCACAGAAGATCAAAACAATTTGATCACCATCCAAAAGACAGGCAATACCTCATTGCCTGTCACCACACCCCCGAAGCGCGGCCAATTCAATTAACGAACCCAAGTTTGCATTAAATATGTCGAGGCCAATACCGGAGAGGTGAACGCCATCTCCCCGGTAAAGACCTTGAACCCCACCTTCCAAGTCCGAGTGCCTGTACGATAATACATTCACCTGTGCCAAAAACTTTTCCAAAGCACGATTAACACGCTTTTTAATTTTACCATGAAAACGCAAACGACCGGACGACCAGACCAGCCTGTGCACAATCTCCGAAAACATCACTACCATTTCGGGGAACCTTAGCTTCAGACTGTGCAGGTCGTCCCGTATTTGAAAAATCAGATCTAGGGTTCTCACTTTTCCTATATCGTTCCCCCCCAAGTGTACCACCAGAATGTCAGGAGGGGGTTGGGATTCAAACAAACTCTCCATGCTAGGTAATAACTCCTCCCATCTCATGCCTCTCTTACTGAACCAGGAAACTTGAAAACGATGTTGGTCCAAGCCAAGGATTTCGGAATATATCCGTTGCCTCGCTCGTTGCTGGGCCCAGAACACAAAAGAGTGTCCCACAATCCACACCTGCAATGGATTACCTGCAAGGAGCAAAAACGAGGTTAGGGCGAACATAAGAGGTGTAACAATCTGATTTCCATCTACCAATGTTTTTAATCAATCCCACCTCCAAACCTGCCCTTGACGCCTCAGTTGCCGCCCCGATCCGAAATGAATGGGACAAGAACCGCAACTGGCCCAGGCCAAGCGACTGTAAACACTTCCTAAACACAAAATCAAATTGGTATCTAGTAAGTGTCTTACCATTCGCATGGATCAGGAAATATACATTATCACCCTCCCTGACCCTTAAATAATCTGAAACCAGCATCACCGGGCAAACCGGAGAACCCCTAAACCTGTGTAGGTGGCACCAATGTCCCAAACCCCTCTGATCCGTTTTAGATTTGACCAGAAGCACACTTACTCTGTCCGCTGTACAGCAAACATTTGTAAATTTAAGTCCCGAGCCAGCAACCGCGCGAACCGGAATCAGTTCAGATATTCGCAACGCCGCGAAAAACAGCAAAGAAAAAATTGCCCTGAACAATATGGCTTCATACGCCGAAAAACATATACCCGACACTGCTGAACATAGACTTTGTAAAATGTCCAAAGTGACAGGGCGACGCAAATCCGGATGAGCCGTTCTCCTCCTGTAACCTTTCATTGCCTGTTGGACTGAGAAAAAAGACGCGCAAGCCGGATGACCCCGCAACTTGACAAAGAAGGAAACTCCTGCTAGCAGCTTATTGATATGCGACCAGGAGTACCCCTTTTCAAAAAGCGAGTTCAGAAAAAAACAGGACCAACTCCTCTGAGAAGGACTCCCGAGGGCTGTTCACTGAAGCAAGAAAGGACAGCCACACAGCAAACGCCGATTGGTATCCCGACCAAGTGCTGTGCGCCAAGGAATGCTGTACATTTTCCATCACCAGCTCTAAACCAAATCCCACAGGTGAGTCGGGCAAGGCACGCCTACAGAATCCGCTTCTGGGAGGAGCTGAAAGAATTTCTGAACCTGGAAACGAGATAAAGAATCCGCCAGGTCATTGCTTTTTCCAGGAACATGGGTAGCCTTAATCCACACGTTCAACCTTAAACATTGTGAAACCAAGTACCTGAGCAAAGCAATGACCGGCGGAGACCTAGAGGACAGGCAATTGATGGCGTACAGAACACCTTTGTTATCCGTACTAACCATCAAACGCCTGTTTCTAAAGAAATCACCCCAAACCTCCAACGCCACCACAATCGGGAACAGTTCCAGCAACACAATGTTTTTAATTAATTTAGATCGCCTCCATCTCTCACACCAACGCTCCGCACACCAATGGGTCCGCCAGATTGCGGCGAAGCCCACCGAGCCCGCAGCGTCAGTGAAGAGCCTGAAATCCGAATCCAAAACAAACTCCTCTTGCCAAACGGCTCTACCGTTAAAATGAAGCAGGAACTGAAGCCATACCAATATGTCCTCCCTCATATCATGCGTCACTCTGACGTGCGCCGAGGGGGACTTCAAACCCGATATTGAGAGGTACAGTCTCCTGGAAAAAGCCTTACCCACAGGTATTACCCTGGAGGCAAACGCCAATAACCCCAGAAGAGACTGCATCTCTCGCAAACATACCTTCTTTTTTCTCATTACCAAGTACAACATACCTTTCAGCCGTCGAATCTTTTCCTGCGGCAGCCGAAATTCCATCAGATTTGAATCCACGGTGATGCCTAAAAAATCGATACAGGTGCAAGGCCCCACCGTCTTTTCACCCGCTAATGGGATGCCAAAATTCTCACAAAGTATGAAAAAAGAATTAAGAATGAACTCACAATCAGGGGTGTTCGCTTTCCCCATAAAAAGGAAGTCATCCAGATAGTGAATTACCTGGGACTTACCTGTCACCTGCGTCACCACCCACTCCAAAAAAGTGGCAAAGCACTCGAAATAAAAACAGGAAAGCGAACACCCCATAGGAAGACACCTGTCAAAATAATATCGTCCCTCAAAAAATATACCTAGAGAGCTGAAACAGGAAGGATGCAGAGGCAGCAAACGGAAAGCGGACTTGATGTCCGCTTTTGCCAGTAATGCCCCCCTACCCAAACCTTTCACGATACATAGAGCATCTTCAAAAGTCGAATAATGCACCGATGCCTCGTCCAAGTCAATCTGATCGTTTAAAGAATCACCCCGCGGATGCGACAGGTGATGGATCAAACGAAAAGCATTCGGCTCTTTTTTAGGAACGATACCTATAGGGGATATCCGAAAGTCATCGAAAGGGGGGGAACAGAACGGACCCACAAACCTTCCTTCATCTATTTCTTTATTAATCTTTTCAAACACCACATGGGACATACCAACAACAGATGGCAGATTGTTAACCATAGCACACCCCCGACCCGCAAATAGCGGAAGTCGGAAACCTAGACTAAAACCATCAATTAGCAGATCCGCCTTCCAGCGGTCGGGGTATATTTGTAGCCACGGCAGCAGCTCTGCTAGCTTCACCGGCGTTCGGGCCTTTTGGAACACTCCCTTGTTGAGCCCCCGCCATTCGTCTGAAGCATTTGGCCACTGGGTGAGCACCGGCGCAAAATGCGCATTCGTGCCGGTATTTACAAGTACCCGGCCATCGACACTGCCCATCATTAAACGCAAAACAGATCCCCCGCTTGTAAGCCGAGGGAGCTGCTGGTTGGGGCACCTGTGCACCAGGTGCTGCCCGGGGCTGAAAGGACCGCTGGGGGAGAAATAAATCCAACCAAAGTCCCACATCCTTAGCACCCCAGGACAGACCTGGATGCACTGCCATCTTTTGTCTAAAGGCTACATCGTAGTTAAACCACGATACCCCCCCGAACCCCTTATAAGCTTCGAGAATGATCTCGACATGATGAAACAAACCCACGCTTTTTTCTGGGAATTTTTCGCACATAACAGAGGAGTATATGCAGAAAGCCTGAATCCAGTTGAAAATAGACTTAGGGATAAAGCGCTTTCTATCATGTTCCTCCTCCTTGTCACCTTTTGTCATAAATTCCCTAGAGGAAGGCAAAAGGGACAATAAATCTATATAAACCCCTTGCCATATCCGCTCCTTTAAGGAGTCCGGTAAATGCATACCAAGGGGTGACACTGTACAAGTCATAGGTTCCTTCAGAACCGATTCGGGGAGATTTTGTGTTTTAGCCACTTCAAAAAGACTACCTCTACTTTGCACACTAGGGGGCGCCCACACCTCACTGACCTCTGGCCCCCCTTCCCCTGCTCTTGGTAAGGGGGAATTCTGGCAGAAATCTCTGAACAATTTAAAAAATGTATTCGGGCTATTGACTCCCGGCAACTCACCACCCGGGACAGCCTGTCTTCTGGGGGGATTCGGATCCTCTGGCTCGGACTCCTCCACTTGTGCCTCTTGATGGGGGATGCATGGCTGGCTGCCGGCCTGGAGGGGCGCACCTTGGGCAGCAACAGGCGGCCTCACTCCAGCTCTGACTCCTGCTTGTGTGGGCTCAGACCGTCTTGACCCCGCCGATCCGCTTCTACGGCCCGCAGCGGCCTCCGCCGGACGTCCTCTCCGGTCCGCGCTCTCCGCCCTCCGCCCGGCCAGGCGCCTCGATTCCACCGGCGAGTACCGTCTCCTCGGCGTCCGCTTCCTCCTCTCAGGGCCGACTGCCCCGGAAATGCCTTGCCACGTCGCATCTCCGCCGACATCACCCGACCGGTGACTGGCGTCCACATCCGGCGGGCCCGACATCACCTGACTTGCCGTGAACTCCGACCCGGTTGCAGTGCCACCGACATCCTCTGCCGCCACCGCAGACACGGTCTCCGAAGGTTCCACCGCTTCCACAGTCCTGGGTAACTGCAGACATCTCCGGAGCCACTCCTCACCGCCCTCTTCTCCCGCACGCTCCAGCAGCTGACGAATGAGGGACATATTCGACCGAAAATCGGTACCAGGAGCAGGTAAGTCCAAGCAAAAGAAAAATCCAGATGGAAGGTCTGAAGAGATGTGAGCCCCTGAGGGGCGGGAGGCAGCTTAAATATGCTTCTTCTTGAGGTAACCTCCACCCCATAGGCTGAGGTGAGCGGGCGGAGAAGGGGGCTCATTCGCTGATTCCTTAGAGAGAGAACCTAAACTGCCTAACAACCACCTGTTCTTTCTAAACAACCACTAAACTGCCTGGTAACTCCTTCTGGCGGGAAAATGGCTGAGGAGAGCTATGGGCCTCATTATCCTAAGTTCTTTTAACCCCTTCCACCAGCCCATATGAAAGGGGGGCTAATTTTGCCCCCTTTCCAATATTCTTAGTTGGAGAATCTCACATATCAGGGATCATAGCTGATGCTAACAGAACGAGTATTGTGCCTCCCTGTACAGGAAAGTTTAGAATATTATTACAGGTATATACAGGGCTTTTTTTCTCAGACAATAGGTGCAGGTACTCCACTTTTTTGAGTTTTTCCTCGTCTCTGCCCCCTACCCACCTCTGAGCACCATCCCTTGGTTCCACCTCCTACCTAGAAAATACAGAACCGTGCTTGACTGTAGGGTTGGTGTTTTTAGGGTCATAGTCAGCATTTTTATTTATCCAAACACGGCGTGTCGAGTTAATGCCAAAGAGCTCAATTTTGGTCTCATCTGACCACATCACTTTATTCCAATCCTTGTCTGAATATTTTAGATGCTCATTGGCATGACTGTACATCTACCTTCTTGAAGAGGGGGATTCACCGTGTTTGGAGGAAGAAAAATTCTGAAGATGGGTCATGGATGGGTCTTTCAGCATGACAATAACTCAAAATATACGGCCAAGCTAAAAAAGGAGTGGCTCAAGATGAAGCACATTAAGGTCATGGAGTGGCCTAGCCAGTCTCCAGACCTTAATCCTCTTGAAAATTTATGGAGAAAGCTGAAATTTTGAGTTGCCAAGGGACAGCTAAGAAACCTTAAGGATTTAGAGAAGATTTATAAAGAAGAGTGGACCAAAATCCCTCCTGAGATGTGTGCAAACCTGGTCACCAACTACAAGAAAGGTCTGACCTCTTTACTTGCCAACAAGGCAGTGGTGGGATTCAGCCGGTTCGCACCAGTTCCACAGAACCGGTTACTAAACATTTGGAAGTTTGCCGAACCACCTTACTGTGACCATCTGTATCATCCACTCCGGCTCTCTGCCCCTGCCTGTGGGCGCGGTGGTGCTCTCTCTCTGCGGGGATGCGGCCAGAGCCCACACACTGCACTGGTTGCTAGGCTAGAGCCGCTTAGTGTCTAGCAACCAGTGACGTCACCCCCTTTCTCCTCCAGGCCGCCGCGCCGCCGCCTCCCAGTTTCCGCCTCTTACAATTTGGCTCCAACAAAGGATGGACCCGGGCGCAGAGCAGTGCGCCCCGAGCCCACCCATTGTGTGACAATAGCAAATGAAATTGGATCCTCCTCCTGGCCAATCAGGAAGAGGGTCCGAGACCCGCTTCCTGATTGGCCGAAAGGCAAACCCCATGCCATTGGCCAAGGAGGAGATGGGAGGACTGAGGACTCGAGGAAACGCGGGGACTGAAGAGAAGCCGCCGCTACAGGTAAGTGCACTGGTCTTGGGGGGGAGGGGGCTTGGCATGCTGTTCACTCTGTATTGAAAGGGGGCACGCTGGTCTCTGCATTGAAGGGGGCACACTGGTCTCTGCATTGAAAGGGGGCAGGCTGGTCTCTGCATTGAAAGGGGGCACGCTGGTCTCTCTGCATTGAAAGGGGGCACGCTAGTCTCTGCATTGAAAGTGGGCACGCTGGTCTTTGCATTGAAAGGGGGCACGCTGGTCTCTCTGCATTGAAAGGGGGAATGCTGGTCTCTGCATTGAAAGGGGGCACGCTGGTCACTGCATTGAAGTGGGCACGCTGGTCACTGCATTGAAGGGGGCACGCTGGTCACTGTTTTGAAGGGGGCACGCTGGTCACCATTTTGAAGGGGGCACACTGGTCAATGTGCATTGAAAGGGGGCACGCTGGTCACTGTGCATTGAAAGGGGGTGCGCTGGTCATTCTGCATTGAAAGGGGGCACGTTGGTCTCTGTGCATTGAAAGGGGGCACGCTGGTCTCTCTGCATTGAAAGGGGGCACGCTGGTCTCTGCATTGAAAGGGGGCACGCTGGTCTCTCTGCATTGAAAGGGGGCACGCTGGTCTCTCTGCATTGAAAGGGGGAATGCTGGTCTCTGCATTGAAAGGGGGCACGCTGATCTCTCTGCATTGAAAGGGGGCACGCTGGTCTCTCTGCATTGAAAGGGGGCACGCTGGTCTCTGCATTGAAAGGGGGCACGCTGGTCTTTGCATTGAAAGGGGGCACGCTGGTCACTGCATTGAAGTGGGCACGCTGGTCACTGCATTGAAGGGGGCACGCTGGTCACTGCATTGAAGGGGGGCACGCTGGTCACCGTTTTGAAGGGGGCACGCTGGTCACTGTGCATTGAAAGGGGGCACGCTGGTCACTGTGCATTGAAAGGGGGTGCGCTGGTCATTCTGCATTGAAAGGGGGCACGCTGGTCTCTGTGCATTGGAAGACGGAACTGGTTACTAAAATTTTTGAATCCCACCACTGCAACAAAGGTTTCTCTACCAACTACTAAGTCATGTTTTGTTTGGGGATCAAATACTTATTTCACTCACTGAACTGCAACTCAATTTATAACATTTGTATCATGTGCTTTTTCTGGATTTTTAGTTGATATTCTGTCTCTATCATATAAAATACATCTATGATACAAATTATACACCCGCCATTTCTTTGAAAGTGGGCAAACTTACAAAATCTGCAGAGGACCAAATAATTATTTTCCCCACTGTATATCTTTGAATAGCCTTTTCACCTTTGTATAGCATGTTTTTATATTTTGTGACATATTAGTGATTTTTTTGTATATTTTTATATAAAGTACTCAGAATTACAATTCATTATGCAATAGTACTGTTGCCATTCAAAGTCCCATTTATGAGGGTTTCTGTTCCACGTACTATATTACACAGGGCCACCAATAGTGGGCAGCCTCAGTGAAGTGTCATACATGGTGCCAGCCCTATCGTTTTTAATGGTGGCTCCCGGGATCTTCCTGAGAAAATCCTGAGGGATGTAGGCTAATCTGGGTCCTGCCTACCAGCTGCTGATTGGAGGAGGAGGAGGAGGAGGGAACTGTGCCGCCCCACCAATAGGGGCTGGCCCCAGTGCAGTGTCATACAGGGTCCCAGCCCCACTATTTCTAATGGTGGCTCCTGCGGATCTTCCTGGGAAAATCTTGAGGAAAGCAAGCAAAGCTGGGCCCTGCCTACCAGTCACTGATTGGATGATTAGGGGACCTGGGGTCTATTCAACTCTTTCTGCAGAAAGGAATCATGTGATGTGTATGGGCCCATCTGCCTGAGCTTCTCTTCTCTGCCTGGAGAGCCAGGGCTCCAGCTTACACCAGGGGCCGCTGTGTCTGGTTTACCTCCCCTTCCTTGATCTACTGGGCCTGCTGGGTCTCTTCTGTTAGGGCCCTGAATAATAGAGCTCATTACATAATAAGGTGATTTGCACAGAGCCGTATATACTTTAGACCCCTGCAGTGTGTACACTTGAGCCTACTCATGGCCCCTATTCACTGTACATTACATACAGTACACCTGATCCCTGCACTCAGTATATTAACCACACTTGACCACTGCACCACTCCTGACCCCTCTTCTCTGTACATTACATACTCCTGACCCCTGCACCATGTATATTACCACTCCTGACCACTCTTCTCTGTACATTACATACACCTGACCCCTGCACTATGTACATTACCACTCCTCCTGACCCCTCTTTTCTGCACATTACATACACCTGAACCCTGCACTATGTACATTACCACTCCTCCTGACCCCTCTTCTCTGCACATTACATACACCTGAACCCTGCACCATGTACATTACCATTCCTGACCCCTCTTCTCTGTACATTACATACACCTGACCCCTGCACTATGTATGTTACCATTCCTGACCCCTCTTCCCTGTACATTAAATACACCTGACCCCTGCACTACCTACATTATCCACTCCTGACCCCTCTTTTCTGTACATTACATACACCTAGACCCTGCACTATGTACATTACCACTCCTGACCCCTCTTCTCTGTACATTATGTACACCTGACCCCTGCACTATGTACATTACCACTCCTGGCTCCTATTCACTGTACATTACATACTGTACACCTGATCCCTGCACTCAGTATATTAACCACACCAGACCCCTGCACAACTCCTGACCCCTCTTCTCTGTACATTACACACACCTGATTCCTGCACTATGTACATTACCACTCCTGACCCCCCTTCTCTGTACATTACATACTTTACTCCTGACCCCTGCACTATTTACATTATCCACTCCTGACCCCTCTTCTCTGTACATTACATACACCTGAACCCTGCGCTGTGTACGTTACCAATCCTGACCCCTCTTCCCTGTACATTACATACACCTGAACCCTGCACTACGTACATTACCCCTCCTCCTGGCCCCTGGCTGGTCACGGCTAGGCCGCTTACTAGAACTTCACCTCTGACTGTGACAAAAGTCCTTTGAGCTCCCTAAGGTACTCCTTCCTGAGGTAGCTGACTTTAGTGCAAACTGTATTGCTGAACACTTCAGGGCCCTTCCTGGCGCCCCCCTTTACTTCCCTATCTTCAGGGCTTTAGAACTTGGCACCCCCTTTACTGTACACTCCTGGTTAGCTGGCTCCTGGATCCCCTTGACCTCTCTGGAGTGGTCCCCTCTCTTAGGCAGACCCCTGGGCAGATCTTGAGTACTCACGACACTGATCTCTGCCCAGCAGCTCCACTCGGTCAGCACACATTGGATCCTCTGCAACCCAGCTCAACCTCTGGTCCCTAGGCCGACTGCCCGGACCACCTTCACACTTCTACAGGAAGAGAGACAGCTGTCACCTCCTCCTGGGACTAATGCTCCCACCAAAAGACGCTCTGTCACATGCTCCCTCACAATTTATTCCCAATCCCAGGGTGCATTGCGGCAATCCCTGCCCACTGGGACAGTCATACACCCTGGTGTGCCATTGGCTAGGTTTCCTCCACTGTCCAACAAGAGCCCTCATTGGATACAGCGGGGAGACTCCCCAAACTCAACAGACACACCTGGGAACACATGACAGCCTACCTGAATGATCAGGCCCCCCTGATAAGCAGACAGGGCCAATATATGCTTTTTCCCAGCACCTACCTAGCCGCTTGCCGACGGCCGCACGACTATTTACTGCGGCGGTCAGCCCCTCACAGGCAAAGCAACGTAGGGCTACGTCACTAGCCTGTGAGGCTCTAGGGAGCGAGCAAGCGCCGCCGGAGGCGCACTCCCGCTCTTGCGCGGTCACGGACCCCCGGGCACTCGCGATCTTTCGTTACACCGGAAGAAAGGCAGGCAGCTGATGTAAACAAAGCCGCCTGTCATTCTTCCCTGTGTAAGAATGGAGATCAGACGGTTCTACTATGTAGGACCGTTGATCTCTGTTCTTACACCAGTAGCCACAGCCAATCACAGTTAGAAACACGCCCCTAGGACACACTTAACCCCTCCCTGTCCAATACAGTTAACTCCTTCACTGCCAGTGTCATTTTTACAGTAACAGTGCATATTTATAGCACTGATTACTGTAGTAATGTCACTGGTAACCCCAAAAGTGTCAAAAATGTCATTCAAGGGACGGATCTGTCCGACGCAATGTCGCAGTACCGCAAAAAAAAAATCGCAGATCGCCGCCATTACTCGTTAAAAAAAAAAACAACAAAAATGACAAAAATCTTTCCCTTAGTTAGTAAATAACTTTTGCGCAAACCAATCAAAATAAGCTTTTTGCGATTTTTTTTTTTACCAAACATATGTAGCATAAAACAAATTGGCCGAAAATGTTAAAAAATTTTGATTTTTACATTTTTTTTTGGGAAATTTCATATAAAATAAATGTGAAAAATATTGTTATTTTTGCAAAATTGTCGCTATTTTTTTGTTTATAGCGCATGATCAAAAAATTGCACAGGTGATCAAATACCACCAAAAGAAAGCTCTGTTTGTGGGAAAAAAAGGACGTCAAATTCGTTTAGGTACAGCGTCGCACGTCCGCGCAATTGTCCATTAACCGCCTTAGCGGTATCCCCGAGCGTGACTCGGGGTAGGAATTT
>NC_138774.1:7809996-7897496 GCF_965119305.1 Pelophylax lessonae | reverse complement strand
ACCTGTCAAAAACAGGTACCCGTTCCCCCCTCCCCCCTGAAAGGTGCCACATGTGGCAACGGAGGGGGGGGGGGAGCAAATGAGCGGATGTTCTACTTTTGGGTGATTTTAATTTTTTTTTTGGAGTTTAGGAGTGCAAATATTCTCCGCAAAGCGGGCTCATTTCTTTTCATGCATAAGGTGTCCAGAGTTCACATGTAAATGCAAGGGCAATAGTCGTTTTTAGTCCTTTGCAGCAAAGCTGAGATTAACAAATTCTGGACCGAAAGGATTTACCCCCCTTAACGACCAGGCCATTTTTTTGCGATTCGGCACTGTGTTAATTTAACAGACAATTGCGTGATCATGCAACACTGTACCCAGATAAAATTGATGTCCTTTTTTTCCCCACAAACAGAGATTTCTTTTGGTGGTATTTGATCACCTGTGCGATTTTTATTTTCTGTGCTAAAAACAAAAAAGAGCGACAATTTTGAAAAAAAAAAAAAAAAAAACAATATTTTTTACATTTTGCTATATAACATTCCCCATAAAAAATAAAAATCAAAATTTTTTTAACATTTTAGGCCAATTTGTTTTCTGCTACATATTTTTGGTAAAAAAAAAAAAAAAAAATCGCAATAAGTGTATTTTGAGTTTGGTTTGCGCAAAAGTTATCGCGTCTCCAAACTAGGGGAAAGATTTATGTAATTTTTATTGTTTTTTTTTTTTACTAGTAATGGCGGCGATCTGCGATTTTTAGCAGGACTGAGATATTGGGGCGGACAGATCGGACCCCTAACTGACATTTTTTACACTTTTGGGGGGACCAGTGACATTACTACAGTAATCAGTGCTAAAAATATGCACTGTTACTGTACTAATGACACTGGCAGGGAAGGGGTTAACCTAGTTGGTGATCACGGGGTTAAATGTAAGCCTAAGGGAGTGTTTGCTAACTGTGGGGGGATGGGCTTTTGAAATGATCACAGAGACCTGTGATCTTATATAGAAGGATCACAAGCACTCTGTGATCATTCCAGAGAGAAGAACGGTCAGATGTGTTTACAACAGCAGACCGTCATTCTCTCTCAGCGGGGAGTGATCGCCGGTGGCCGGTGGCAATCACGTGCATCGGCATCCACTTGCCCCCCAGCACCAGACGCGCGACCGATGTACCTCTACGTCGGATCACCTGCCGCAGTATACAGTGGGTACGGAAAGTATTCAGACCCCCTTAAATTTTTCACTCTTTGTTATATTGCAGCCATTTGCTAAAATCATTTAGGTTCATTCTTCTTCCTCATGAATGTACACATAGCACCCCATACTGACAGAAAAACACAGAATTGTTGACATTGTTGCAGATTTATTAAAAAAGAAAAACTGAAATATCACATGGTCCTAAGTATTCAGACCCTTTGCTCAGTATTTAGTAGAAGCCCCCTTTTGATCTAATACAGCCAGGAGTCTTTTTGGGAAAGATGCAACAAGTCTTTCACACCTGGATTTGGGGATTCTCTGCCATTCCTCCTTGCAGATCCTCTCCAGTTCTGTCAGGTTGGATGGTAAACGTTGGTGGACAGCCATTTTTAGGTCTCTCCAGAGATGCTCAATTGGGTTTAAGTCAGGGCTCTGGCTGGGCCATTCAAGAACAGTCACGGAGTTGTTGTGAAGCCACTCCTTCGTTATTTTAGCTGTGAGCTTAGGGTCATTGTCTTGTTGGAAGGTAAACCTTCGGCCCAGTCTGAGGTCCAGAGCACTCTGGAGAAGGTTTTTGTCCAGGATATACCTGTACTTGGCCGCATTCATCTTTCCCTCGATTGCAACCAGTCGTCCTGTCCCTGCAGCTGAAAAACACCCCCACAGCATGATGCTGCCACCACCATGCTTCACTGTTGGGACTGTATTGGACAGGTGATGAGCAGTGCCTGGTTTTCTCCACACATACCGCTTAGAATTAAGGCCAAAAAGTTCTATTTCTCATCAGACCAGAGAATCTTATTTCTCACCATCTTGGAGTCCTTCAGGTGTTTTTTTAGCAAACTCCAATGCGGGCTTTCATGTGTCTTACACTGAGGAGAGGCTTCCGTCGGGCCACTCTGCCATAAAGCCCCGACTGGTGGAGGGCTGCAGTGATGGTTGACTTTCTACAACTTTCTTCCATCTGACTGCATCTCTGGAGCTCAGCCACAGTGATCTTTGGGTTCTTTTTTACCTCTCTCACCAAGGCTCTTCTCCCCCGATAGCTCAGTTTGGCCGGACGGCCAGCTCTAGGAAGGGTTCTGGTCATCCCAAACGTCTTCCATTTGAGGATTATGGAGGCCACTGTGCTCTTAGGAACCTTAAGTGCAGCAGAAATTTTTTTGTAACCTTGGCCAGATCTGTGCCTTGCCACAATTCTGTCTCTGAGCTCTTCAGGCAGTTCCTTTGACCTCATGATTCTCATTTGCTCTGACATGCATTGTGATCTAGAAGGTCTTATATAGACAGGTGTGTGGCTTTCCTAATCAAGTCCAATCAGTATAATCAAACACAGCTGGACTCAAATGAAGGTGTAGAACCATCTCAAGGATGATCAGAAGAAATGGAAAGCACCTGAGTTAAATATATGAGTGTCACAGCAAAGGGTCTGAATACTTAGGACCATGTGATATTTCAGTTTTTCTTTTTTAATAAATCTGCAACAATGTCAACAATTCTGTGTTTTTCTGTCAGTATGGGGTGCTATGTGTACATTCATGAGGAAGAAGAATGAACTTAAATGATTTTAGCAAATAGCTGCAATATAACAAAGAGTAAAAATTTAAGGGGGTCTGAATACTTTCCGTACCCACTGTATATGTCCTTTGCATATTTTATATATATATATATTTTTTTTTTTATATATATAATATTATATATATATATATATATATATATATATATATATATATTATATATGATATTTTTTATATATATATTAATTATATATTATATATATATATAATATTATATATATTATATGTCCTTTGTATATTTTAGTCCTTCGCAGCAGCAATGCTGAATTTAAATAAGCAAAATATGATATTTTCTCTTAACCGAAGTTTTGGTCACATGTTGGCATTAAGTGAAATGCCTTGGAGTCTGTTGGGAAAGTAAAATCAAGGTAATTTTATCTGAAGTTGAAGAATACAATTATGCTCACATAAACAGCAGGCTCATTATTTTTCAATCATGAAGGTGACCAGAGTTCGCCTATAAATTTACAGGTAATGGTATGCCTCTAGCTTTCATTCCTTTGTAGCAATGCTGAATACAAATAAGCAACATTTGGAATTTTCCCTTAAACCAAAATTTTGGCAAGATTTTCACATTTATTGAAATGTCTTAGAGTCAACTGGGCAAGAAAAATTCAGGTGGTTTCAATCGGGGTTTAAGTGCGCAATTATGCTCAGATATACAGCGGGCTC
The DNA here is from genome assembly GCF_965119305.1 of Pelophylax lessonae. Taxonomy (NCBI): domain Eukaryota; kingdom Metazoa; phylum Chordata; class Amphibia; order Anura; family Ranidae; genus Pelophylax; species Pelophylax lessonae. The sequence continues at coordinate 7,894,065 of NC_138774.1, read as the reverse complement.
ATTACATTTCAGGCATGAAGGTACCCAGAGACCACCCATAAATTCACAGCCATTGGCATGCCTCTAGTTTTCAGTCCTTTGCAGCATGATATATAAGCAAAACTAGGCGTTTTCCCTTAAACAGAATTTTGGTAAAATTTTGGCATTTTGGAGACATTTGAAAAAGTATAATTAAAGTCAGCTTAATGGAGTTAATAGTTATTAACCTAAATTAAGGTGGTTTTAATGTTTTTTTCTTGGAGTTTAAGAGTGCAAATATGCTCCGATAAGCGGGCTCATTACTTTTCAGGCATAAGGTGTCCGGAGTCCACATGTAAATGCAAAGGCAATAGTAAAGCCCCGTACACACGTACCGATGGTCGGCTTACAAATGTTCCTCTTTTCTCCCCGGGATGTCGGTGTCTGCTGAAAAGTGCAAAGACAGCACAAGGACAGCACAAGAATTTTGTCCGCCGACTGCAGAAGTGATGTCATGTAATGGTTAACTTTCCCTGTGTTTTCTATTTTCTGAGCATGCCCAGTCTTGCAAATCTGCGGTCTGTCGGCCGAATTCTGTACTGACAGGCGAACAATCGTCCGTTCTGGTGTCGGCATACAAATATTTTCATGTTTGCAAGAAAGACTTTTGTCCGCGGATTGTGCGCAGACAGCTGTCGGAGGCACCATACTAACACGCGTACAATCGGCAGATCCTTCGTCCACCGACGTTTGTATGCCGACGATCGGTATGTGTGTACGGGCCTTAAGCCTCTAGTTTATAGTCCATTGCAGCATTGATGAGTTTAAATAGGCAACATTTTATATTTTCTTTTAACCAAAATTTTGGTCAAATTAGTGAAATGCCTTGGTGTCCATGGGGAAAGTAAAATCAAGGTGATTTTTGCTGAAGTTTAAGAGCATAATTACGCTCAGATATACGGCAGACTCATTATTTGTTTAATCATGAAGGTGACCAGAGTTTTCCTATAAATTCACAGGCGATAGTATGCCTCTAGTTTTGATTCCTTTGCAACAATGCTGAATATGAATAGGCAAAATTTGGAATTTTCCCTTAAACCAAAATTTTGGTAAAATTTTCACATTTACTGAAATGCCTTGGAGTCAACTGGGCAAGAAAAATGAAGGTGGTTTCAATTGGGGTTTAAGTGCGCAATTATGCTCAGATATACAGCAGGCTCATTACCTTTCATGCATAAAGGTAACCAGAGACCACCCATAATATCACAGACATTAGTATGCCTCTAGTTTTCAGTCCTAAACAAAAGTAAAAAGACCAAAAATTTTGGAAAAAATAAAAAGGTTTTTCTAAGTTTCTGTTATACAATTTTTCTTCTTCACTGATGTGTGCTGATGGGGCTGCACTGATGGGCACTAATGATACTTCACTGATATGTGGCACTGATGGGCAATAATAGGCAGCACTGATAGGCATTGATAGGCGGCACTGAAGGGTGGCACTGATAGGCATTACTGATGGCCACTGACAGGCATCATGGATGGTCAATGATAGCCATCACAGATGGCCACTGATAGGCATCACAGATGGCCATTGACAGACATCATGAATGGGCACAGATTGTCAGCACTTGTGGGCACTGTTGAGGCCTACGTCGCTGGACTCCTCCCCTCCTGGGCAGCGCGCGCCCCGCCGGAGGCTCACTCCCGCTGTATTTAGACACAGCGGGAGTCGGGCCAGGGGAGGAGCGGCGGTGATCACCACTGCTCTTCCCTGATCATCGGGGATTGAGTGAGGAAATCCGCCCACTTGTGTAAACAAAGCAGGCGGATCTCCTATGTGACAGGCAGGGACAGATTACAGGATTCAGCATAGCTGAACCTGCGATCTGTCCCTGTGTCACACATTCCCCTCCCCCACACACGTCAGTAAGCACCAGGCATAGATTTAACCCCTTGATCACCAATAAAGTTAACCCCTTCCCTGCCAGTGTCATTATTACAGTAACAGTGCATATTTATAGCACTGATTACTGTAGTAATGTCACTGGTCCCCCAAAAGTGTCAAAAATGTCAGTCAAGGGTCCGATCTGTCGGCCGCAATGTCGCAGTCCCGCAAAAAAAAAAAATCGCAGATCGCCGCCATTACTAGTTAAAAAAAAAAAAACAATAAAAATGACATAAATATTTCCCGTAGTTAGTATCTGCGATAACTTTTGCGCAAACCAATCAAAATACGCATATTGCGATTTTTTTCACCAAACATATGTAGCAGAATACAAATTGGCCTAAAATGTTAAAAAATTTAGATTTTTACATTTTTTTTTTGGGGGGGGGGGGGATTTCATATAAAAAAATGTGAAAATATTATTTTTTCAAAATTGTCGCTTTCTTTTGTTTATAGCGCAAAAAGTAAAAATCGCACAGGTGATCAAATACCACCAAAAGAAAGCTCTGTTTGTGGGAAAAAAAGGACATACATTTAATTTGGGTACAGTGTCGCATGACCGCGCAATTGTCCATTAAAGTAATGCAGTGCCGAATCGCAAAATATGGCCTGGTCAGGAATGGGGTAAAATCTTCCGGTCTTCAAGCGGTTAAAAATACGCTCATTGAGAATTTTTTTGTCAAAGACATGTAGCCAAATACATTTTGGCCTAAATATATGCCAAAAATTTAATATATTGGATATTTTTTAACTGTCAAAGTAGAAAAATATTGTTATTTTTTCAAAATTTTCGCTCTTTTTTTATTAATATTGCAAAAAATGAAAAGCGCAGATGTGATCAAATACCACCAAAAGAAAGCTCTGTTTGTGGGAAAAAAAGGACGTAAATTTTGTTTGGGTACGGCGTTGCATGACCGCGTAATTGTCAGTTAAAATCGCACAGTGCCAAGTTGCAAAAAGTGGCCTGGACGTAAAGCAGGAAAATCCTCCGGTGGTAAAGTGGTTAATCCATTTTGGAAAAAGGCTGTAACATAACAAAATGTGGAAAAAGTGAAGCGCTGTAAATACTTTCGATATGCGCTGTATTTGTATATATCATGGACCTTTTATTTCTTTTATAGTTTTGTAGATTCGTCCTCCAGTTTGTACCCTATACTATTCCCCTCTGCTGTTCCATCTTTATTCATCCTGGTCCACTGAACGGGAGGTACACTAACAACTGCCTGACACATTTATGTTACTACATTTACAGATGGCAGTCATGTAGAAACCTTTTGAACCTCAGGAAAGACACATAAGAAGAAAGATTTGCCTCCGACATCATAATATTTCCTTGGCAGTGCTCTTTTGTTATGGCATGATTCATATATCGCTTGCTGTTATTGTGAGCATGCCAGTGGCATTTAGTGATCAGCCTTCGCCATCTGCTAGTGATTACTCAACACTTCAGATCACCTCTCTGCAGCCCACACCTGTCCTAATCAGGAATGTTTAAGTAGACTGCTTGACTTTCGGCCCTTGACTGATCAACAGGCTAGTACATCTACTAACCCCCTCGTAAGAGGCCAGTCTTGCTTTGACTTTTGTATGTTTAAACCATGGATTACTCTTGTGGGGTTTTTTTGGCTGACTTTTCACTCTTTGTGGGAGATTTAGTAATACTGGAGAAATCTGGTGCAGCTTTGCATAGACACAAATTAGCTGCCAGGTTTTATTGTCAAAACTTAACTGAACAAGATGGAATTAGAAGCTGATTGGCTGCCACTTGCACCAGTTTCTCTATGCTCCATTATCAGTAAATCTTCCCCAGTGTGTCAGTGCTTATCCTAACCACCAATCTCTTCCCTCTGTTATTTGAACCATTTGGCTGCCCACCTGTCTGGAATTTGTACTATGTTTAAGGATTGATCTGTCTGTATTTTCTATTACTTTTGGGCTGCTCACTCTGCCAATCGGGTGATCAGTCTGAGGACTTACACTGCTGTCTTGTCTATTGGTCAGCTGTCAACCCTGGTGGCACAGTGGGCCAATCAGTGCTGTATTTTGGCCTAGGCCGACAAGGCCCAAGCCTAGGGCGGCACTTTGCAGGGGGGCAGCAAAATAGCCACACCCGCCTCCATATGAGACTCTATTAGCCACTGGTTGCTAGAGCTGCCTGGCGTCTAGCAACCAGTGACGTCACACATTCTCCCACCCCCTCCCTCTCTCTCCCACCCCCTCACCCTCTCTCTCCCACCCCCTCTCTCTCTCCCCCACCCTCCTCTCATGCACGTTCTCTCTCTCTCTCTCTCTCTCTATTCCCCCCTCTCACCCCCTCTCTCTCTCACCCCTGCTCTCTCTCTCTCACCCCTGCTCTCTCTCACCCCCCTCTCCCTCACCACCCCCTCTCTCATCCCCTCCTCTCTCTCTCCCCCTCCTCTGTCTCTCTCATCCCCTCCCCTCTCTCTCCCCCTATCTCTCTCTCTTCCTCACCCCCCCCCTCTCTCTCACCCACTCTCACCCCTCTCACCCCCCCTCTCTATCTCTCTCTCAACACCCTCTCTCCCCCCCCAATACCCCCTCTCTCTCTCCAAACACCCTCTCTCTCTCTTCCACCACCTTCTCCCCCTCTCTCTCTCCCTCCCACCACCTTCTCCCTCTCTCATCCTCCCTCACCCTCCCTTACCCACCCCCCTCTCTCTCTCCCCCCCCTCTCACCCCCCCCCCCTCGCAGGAGATCTCAGGGGTTCTTGCTGGGACTTGTAGTCCTTCAATTCTGAAGCGAGTCACATCCGTTAAACAGGAAGGGGTGGGGCAAATTTACATAGGAGAGGGGGGGGGCACCCAAATTTAGTCTTGCCTAGGGCAGCTCAAAACCAAAATACACCACTGGGGCCAATCACACTATAGTACTACAGACGTGCTCAGATGCAGTTGAGGAATGTGGTAACGTATGGGGTTGTGTCACTGGAGTATAAAAAAAACCCAAGTTAAGCCATTCTCAAACACAATGGAAGCTCCCAAAGATTCAAAAGGAAATGCAATGCTAATAAAAGTCCATTACCCGTTAAGGACCGGGCCTATTTCTGACATTTGTTGCTTACAAGTTAAAATCATATTTTTTTGCTAGAAAATTACTTAGAACCCCCAAACATTTTATATATATATGTTTTAGCAAAGACTCTGGAGAATAAAATGGCGATAATTGCAGTATTTAATGTCACATGGTATTTGCGCAGCGGTCTTTCAAACACAATTTTTTTGGGAAAAAAAACACTTCACTGAATTAAAAAAAAAAAAAAAGTAAAGTTAGCCCAATTTTTTTGAATATTATCAAAGATGATGTCACACCGAGTAAATAGATACCTAACATGTCACGCCTTATAATACACGCACTCGTGCAAAGGCGACAAACTATGGTACTTAAAATTCTTCATAGGCGACGCTTTAACATTTTATAATGGTTACCTGTTTAGAGTTACAAGGGAGGTATAGTGCTAGAATTATTGCTCTCACTCCAACGATTACGGCGATACCTCACATGTGTGATTCACACACTGTTTACATTTGCGGGCGTGACTTATGCATGAGTTTATCTTTGGTGCACCAGCACGCGGGAACCGGGGCGCTTTAAACATTGTTTTTTTTTTTATTATTATTTTTTTTTTTTACACTGTCCCTTTAAAAAAAAGAAAAATTATGATCACTTTTATTGCTGTCACAAGGAATGTAAAAGGAACGAAAGAGAAGAGAAGTTCACCCACTGGAACCTGGAGCCTTGTCGTAAGTCCAGGGTGGGTAGGAGACGGTGAGACCTCAACCAAGCTGCGGCGGTTTGTGGGGTCTGAGGTGGTTATGGTGTCTGGTGGAGTGCTTGGAGCCCTCGGGAAGCACTAGGAGCATCCGTCAACGGAGGTACCCAGTCGGGGTGCCAGTTGATCCATTACAGGGACAATGTGTCCCCCTTTAACCAGGGCCCACAGAGCCCTTAAGAAGGGATGACCTCTAGACCCTTAGGAAAGCACTGGCCTATCATATATGCTGAATATACAGTACGTTGTAGAAGCCTAATAAACCATGTGTGCACTTCAAGCATGCTCCCGTGCTTTTTCCTTATCACATGCAACTTTTTACTGACATCCAACTTTTCTTCCATCAACCTTTTCTTTTCATCCAGGCAGGTTAAGAAAAGTCTACTGTACCATTTTAGGTTTGTGTCGGATACTTGGTATTACGAATGACATGTTCCCAGATATGTTTTAAGGTCAGAGCTCTACTTATACTTGAGTGGAATTACTTTGACGCAAGAGAAGTTTTCTTCTGCGCAGTTCCGTTCTGTAATGTGCTCAAAATTGGCACTTAATGGACAAGCTCGAGGTGACAAAATTGGCCCAAAATGGACAAGCTTGAGGTAACAATTACAAGGTACAACCTTGGCAGGTCCATTACTCGATACCTGGGGCTGTGCTTGACAGACCTAACAAACGCTGAATAACGTGAGCTCAGGAAAACTGAAAGAACCTTGCTTTAAAGGAAGACTCCAAGCTTAACGAAAAGCAGAGTCTTAAAATGATACTGTGGTATTTCTTTTATATCAAAAATAAAGGCTGAGTGATCTCTGGGGATTGATCTAGTACAAACCTTATCTATGTATGAATTCTTCATTGAAGATAATCTAGAGTGTCTGATCAAACCCAATATCAGGACATTACCTGGAACAGAGGTGTGCAGTTACCCAGGTTGAGAAGTTCCACCTGGACACGTGCATTTATATAGAAAGGTGTGTAGGTGCATTGCGCAGATGTCTGCCTGTGCTGGTGCACGTGTCTAATTCCAGAACATTCACCAAATCCCCTATTTAAGGGAAGGAATAGTGACAGGTAGTTGCTGGATGATCTTCAGCAAGTCATGGTTAGATATGAGCGTTTTGTTATAACTCGTTTTTGGGACAAAAATGTCATTTTTGGAGATTCAGATGTATCTGAATTTCTGAATCACAATAGTAACAAATTTCAACAAAATCCGAAAAAAAATTACAACAAAATTAAATAATGAATTGGAAAAATGTATTTACTGTAAATTCCAAAAATTTTAAAATGAATTTGAATATGACCCTGGCTTGGCTCCTGACCTCTCCCTCAGCTCCAATTATACTACTCACCTGTGTATGACCCTGGCTTGGCTCCTGACCTCTCCCTCAGCTCCAACTATACTACTCACCTGTGTATGATCCTGGCTTGACTGCAGACCTCTCCCTCAGCTCCAACTATACTACTCACCTGTGTATGACCCTGGCTTGCCTCCAGACCTCTCCCTCAGCTCCAACTATACTACTCACCTGTGTATGATCCTGGCTTGTCTCCTGATCTCTCGATCATTTCCAACTATACTACTTACCTGTGTATGACCTTGGCTCCTGACCTCTCCATCAGCTCCAACTATACTACTCACCTGTGTATGAGCCTGGCTTGGCTCCTGATCTCTCGATCATTTCCAACTATACTACTCACCTGTGTATGACCTTGGCCCCTGACCTCTCCATCAGCTCCAACTATACTACTCACCTGTGTATGACCCTGGCTTGGCTCCTGACCTCTCCATCATTTCCAACTATGCTACTCATCTGTGTATGACCCTGGCTTGGGTCTTGACCTCTCCATCATCTCCAACTATGCTACTCACCTGTGTATGACCCTGGCTTGCCTCCTGACCTCTCCATCACCTCTAACTATACTACTCACCTGTGTATGACCCTGGCTTGGCTCCTGACTTCTCCTTCAGCTCTAACTATACTACTCACCTGTGTATGACCTTGGCTCCTGACCTCTCTAGCAGCTCCAACTATATTACTCACCTGTGTATGACCCTGGCTTGGCTCCTGACCTCTCCTTCAGCTCTAACTATATTACTCACCTGTGTATGACCCTGGCTTGGCTCCTGATCTCTCGATCATTTCCAACTACCTACTCACCTGTGTATGACCTTGGCCCCTGGCCTCTCCATCAGCTCCAACTATACTACTCACCTGTGTATGACCCTGGCTTGGCTCCTGACCTCTCCATCATTTCCAACTGTACTACTCACCTATGTATGACCTTGGCTCCTGACCTCTCCATCGGCTCCAAGTATACTACTTACCTGTGTATGACCTTGGCTCCTGACCTCTCCACCAGCTCCAACTATACTACTTACCTGTGTATGACCCTGGCCTGGCTTCTGACCTCTCCATTATCTCCAACTATACTACTCACCTGTGTATGGCCCTGGCTTGGCTCGTGACCTCTTCAGCAGCTCTAGCTATACTACTCACCTGTGTATGACCTGGCTTGGCTCTTGACCTCTCCATCATCTCCAACTATGCTGCTCACCTGTGTATGATCCTGGCTTGGTTCCTGATCTCTCCATCATTTCCAACTATACTACTCACCTGTGTATGACCTTGGCTCCTGACCTCTCTAGCAGCTCCAACTATATTACTCACCTGTGTATGACCCTGGGCTGGCTCCAGAAATTTCTCCATCTCTACATAACCTATTGCTCAACTGTGCATGACCTCAGCTTGGCTCTCTATCTCGGCACCACCGCCTTCCAGAACTTCCTTACTGGTCCTACTCTGCATCGTCCTACTGTGGCTGTTTACAGTCTGCTGGCTAATGTGCATTTCCGTGGCTCTTCCGAGACTCCCATCTGCCAGCTAAAGACCAACCCTACTGACTACCTCCAGCATAAGCCACCAACAAACATGACTTTCAGCACCTATGCCACTTTGTGTCCTGTCACCATATCCAGGGATGCTTGGACCAGAGTTGCAAAGGGTCGCCCATCGGCCTCTAACCAGGTATATAACATCCAACTAGGGTTGCCTCCTCATCCCTTTAAACCCAAACACATATGAATTACACAGGTTCTGAGGCTAATTTAATGCAGATGAGGCACCAAACAAGTTTAATTACCACTTTAATCAGCCACAGAACCTGTATTTAATATGTGTTCAGTTTTAAAGGGATGAGGTGGCAATCTTAGACCCAACTATAGACTGTAGTTATAAACTGGCATGTTAGGCTGTGCTGAGTATGGCAGTTCATGAACATGGCAGTTCACCAAGAGATATTTTTGACCGCTGTTAAGTTCTCCACTCTTGTCGCCTATAGCTATAGCTCTCCTAAACCTCAATTTAGATGCAGCCTGCCCCCCTCCCCTCATTATTATGAAGGTGCCTGGATAGATTTTAGTGAACTGGACTCACCTTTAGCAAATACATCTACTTTATTGATCACTGATTTCATCCAACAAGAAAACCAATAATCTAAGTGAACTGATAAAAGTTGTTAGGAACACATTAAGCCCCCATTCACACAAGGTGAGATTTGTCATGCAATTTGACAGATCCACTCCATTGCCAACAATGGAACCGTTCCAATTGCATCAACTTATGGAAATTTTGAAAAAGTTTCCTGCACTACTTTTTTTCTGATTTTATTGCGACTTGGATAGACGTCTGTTAAATTGAAGGTGCAAATCGCACTGATCTACAGCTTTGAAACTGCGATTTCAAAGTCATAGTGGTGTGATAAGGGTTAAGCCTCTGTTCACACTGATAAAAGTATCTTCCAGGATTTGCTGTCAGTTTACTGCTGAGCTGTTTGGCAGAAATAGGTATTTCTTCTCAGGCCCCCATGCACGCCCGCGCATTTTTTGTAAAGTGTGCTTCTTATTGGGGACATGAGAATAATAAAACTAAGCAAACACAAATGGAGGCATTCTGGAGATATCAGACGGCAGAGAGAAACAGAAATTATGGATTATTCTGAAGTGCTCAGGAATATTCAGAGAATTTCCTTTCCCTACAGGAATGGTGGGAAATAGATAAATAGAAAAAAAAAGTCGATGGACTGCCTGATGAATAATTGAAGCGGATCTGAACTCAAAAACTGAAGATTTTTCTGTCTTATAGGAAACATCTAGAAATATTAATAGAGCCTAAAAAAGTGCGCCGAACCATTTACCTCCTGGAAATTAGCAGTGCACTTCCTGTGCCTGTTCTGTATCCTCATATCCGTATATCCGCCGTGTGAGATCATCTAACGCCTCGTACACACGATCAGATAATCGGACAACTTAGCGCCGGTTCACACTACCGCGATGCTACTTCCCGGGGCGACCTCCGAAATCGCGGTGCGAGCAGCGCGCCGCGACCTCGGAGCGGCCGCCACGGACTTCATAACATTGAAGTCTATGGCGGTCGCCTCCTGGTCGCCCCAAAGAAGCTCCGGACCCTTTTTCTAGGTCGGAGTGATTAGAACGGGTCCGCAGCTTCCCTATGGGAGGCGACCTGCGGCGACCTGTGAGGCGACCAGGTCACCTCACAGGTCGCCCTAGTGTGAACCGAGGCTTATCGTTCGCGTTTTGTTGCATGATACTTGTATCGAATTCAACACTGCGTGAGAGTGCTGCTGTTTACACTAATTATTTTATTTTGGATTTCGGCACCGTGCGCAGTTTGCTTGTAAATTGCTAAAACTGTTCCTATTTCCCATCTCAGAAGGTTGGAAATTGGGCAGTTTAGGTCCTCTTAAAAAAAAATGTATATTGTACACTGGAGAGATAAACATGTAGTAAGGGTAATATTCCGTATATTGTCAAAAGTATTGGGACGCCTGCCTTTAAACCATGGGTGTCCAACCTTTTGGCTTCTCTGGGCCACATTGAGAGTAGAGAAATTTTCTCGGGCCGCATATAAAATATATACTATTAGTTAAGGTATATAAGTAATAAAACGCCACCACGCCCTTCCAGCACCGCCACGGCCGCCCCTTCCCCTGCACTAATTTAACACAACTAGAGGATGATCAAATGAAATGCAATCAGTATACAGAAGTTTACTTCTTCTGGGAGATATTAACCACTTGCCGACCGCCGCAACTACATATACTGCGGTGGTCAGCCCCTCACAGGCAAAGTGACGTATATATACGTCACTAGCCTGTGAGGCTCTGGGGAGCGAGCGCGCGCCGCCAGCGGCACGGACCCCCCCCCCCCCGCGCGTGTGACCGGTGGACCCGATGTCCGCCGGTCACTCAGCGATCGTCGGGGGAGAGGGAGAAAGGCAGGCGGCTAGTGTAAACAAAGCCGCCTGTCATTCTCCCCTGTGTAGAAACAATGATCATACGGTTCTACTATGTAGGACCGTTGATCATTGTTCCTACAGCTCAAACCACAGCCAATCACAGTTAGAATCACGCCCCTAGGGACATACACAGCCCCTCCCTCTCAAATAAAGTTAACCCCTTCACTGCCAGTGTAATTTTACAGTAACAGTGCATATGTATAGCACTGATTACTGCAGTAATGTCACTGGTAACCCCAAAAGTGTAAAAAATGTCAGTCAAGGGTCCGATCTGTCCGCCGCAATGTCGCAGTACCGCAAAAAAAAAATCGCAGATCGCCGTCATTACTCGTTAAAAAAAAAACACCAAAATGACAAAAATCTTTCCCTTAGTTAGTAAACGCGATAACTTTTGCGCAAACCAATCAAAATACGCTTTTTGCGATTTTTTTTACCAAACATATGTAGCATAAAACAAATTGGCTGAAAATGTTAAAAAATTTTGATTTTTACATTTTTTTTTGGGGGAATTTCATATAAAAAAAATGTGAAAAATATTGTTATTTTTGCAAAATTGACGCTCTTTATTTGTTTATAGCGCATGATCAAAAAAATCGCACAGGTGATCAAATACCACCAAAAGAAAGCTCTGTTTGTGGGGAAAAAAAGGACGTCAAATTCGGTACAGCGTCGCACGACCGCGCAATTGTCCGTTAAAATCACTCAGTGCCAAATCGCAAAATACCCCCTGGTCAGGAAGGGGGTAAAATCTTCCGGGGCTTAAGTGGTTAAAGGAACACTCTAACCACCATGACCACTTCAGTGATTTGAGGTGGTGATGGTGGGAGGAGTCAGAAACACTGCACATGCTGGGATAGTTACAGTTATGTGCTGGGGGATAGTTGCACCCCTAACACATTTGACTTAAGCAGCCAGAAAATGTCATGTCATACATGTATGAACAAGGACATGACATATTATGACAAAACACAACTGGTTATTAAAAAACACATTGCAACAATTTACACACACTAATGCACATACCTTTTCTACTTATTTTGCAGACTGCTGGCAGTTACTGCTGGCGGTTAATGCTGGTCTTGTGGGTACTTCTGGTCATGACGTGACGTCGGGTACTGCTGGAGGAAGCAGCGGCTGCAGTAGAGAGCAGAGCCGCTGCTTCCTGTATGGCTCCTGGCACAGGCGGAATGCATTTCATATCACTCCGCCTGTGACCGAGCCGAAACTATACAGGAAGCAGCGGCTCTGTCACTGACTGCAGACATCCTAAGTCTCCCACGGCAGCTGGGGATCGGACGGCACTTGCAGCCTAGTGCATGCCCATCCAATACAGCCTTAAACAGTGCCATCCAATGCAGCTTCACCAGTGCGTGCCCATCCAATGCAGCCTGATCAGTGCCTATCCAACGCAGCCTCACCAGTGCGTGCCCATCCAATGCAGCCTGATCAGTGCCCATCCAATGCAGCTTCACCAGTGCGTGCCCATCCAATGCAGCCTGATCAGTGCCCATCCAACGCAGCCTCACCAGTGCATGCCCATCCAATGCAGCCTGATCAGTGCCCATCCAACGCAGCCTCACCAGTGCATGCCTATCCAATACAGCCTGATCAGTGCCCATCCAACGCAGCCTCACCAGTGCATGCCCATCCAATACAGCCTGATCAGTGCCCATCCAATGCAGCCTCACCAGTGCATGCCTATCCAATGCAGCTTCACCAGTAAATGCCTATCCGAAGCAGCATCACTAGTGCAGGCCCATCCAATGCAGCTTCACCAGTGTGTGCCCATCCACTGCAGTCTGATCAGTGCCCAACCAATGCAGCTTCACCAGTACCCATCCAATGCAGCCTCACCAGTAAATGCCTATCCGAAGCAGCATCACTAGTGCAGGCCCATCCAATGCAGCTTCACCAGTGTGTGCCCATCCACTGCAGTCTGATCAGTGCCCAACCAATGCAGCTTCACCAGTAGCCATCCAATGCAGCCTCACCAGTAAATGCCTATCCGAAGCAGCATCACTAGAGCAGGCCCATCCACTGCAGCCTCACCAGTGTGTGCCCATCCAGTCTGCAATGAAGAGAGAGGAGAGCCGCTGGATTACACAGAGTGGGGATCTCCCACTTACCCGGCGACCGCTGTCATACAAAGTCCTGCCTCCTGGACCGGCTCCTATGATAGTAGTCACTAATGTGCTGTCTATCATAGGAGCCGGTCCCGGAAGCGGGGCTTCGTATGACAGTGGCTGCTGGGTAAGCAGGAGAGCCCCGATCTGCTTGCAATCCAGCAGCACTCCCCCACCCCCCTCCCCTCCGAGGCAGCCTCTGCCCACAGTTAGTTGGAAGCCACTGTGGCCGTGCCCCTGACTCAACTTCCTTCCTCCCCAGCAAAAAAAAATAAAATTTTAGGGGGCAGTGGGCCGCATTGCCTGCGGTTCCGGGCCGCAGGTTGGACCTGCCTGCTTTAAACACACATGAACTTAAACTCTGATTCCTACTGTATTAAAGTGTATTGTATTTGTACTGTCTACCCTCAAGTTGTAAAGCGATGTGTAAAACCGTTGGCGCAATATAAATCCTTTATGACATATAATAATAATAAGTACATCCCAGTCTTAGTCCGTAGGGTTCAATATTGAGTTGGCCCACCCTTTTCAGCTATAACAGCTTCAACTCTTCTGGGAAGGCTGTCCACAAGGTTTAGGATTGTGTCTATAGGAATGTTTCACCATTCCTCCAGAGGAGCATTTGTGAGGTTGGGGACTGATGTTGGACGAGAAGGCCTGGCTCACAGTCTCCATTCTAACTCATCCCAAAGGTGTTCTGTCGGGTTGAGGTCAGGACTCTGTGCAGGCCAGTCACGTTCGTCCACCCTAAACTCACTCATCCATGTCTTTATGGACCTTGCTTTGTGCACTGGTGTGCAGTCATGTTGGAACAGGAAGGGGCCATCCCCAAACTCCTCCCACAAAGTTGGGAGCATGAAATTGTCCAAAATGTCTTGGTATGCTGACGCCTTAATTTTGTTGGGTGAGAAAATTTGTGTGCAGTCTAGGAACATTCCAACCAACAAAACACAACTCTGGACAAAAGACGGACGATCGGTCGGCCGATAATCGTTGCGTGTGTACGGGGCTTAAGACTGGGATGCCATTAACCACTTAAGCCCCAGCCCTATTTCGGACACTTTTTGTTTACAAGTTAAAAGCAGTATTTTTTCCTAGAAAACTACTTAGAACCCCCAAACATTATGTATATTTTTTTAGCAAAGACTCTGGAGAATAAAATGTCGGTCATTGCAAAACTTTTTGTCACGCGGTATTTGCGCAGCGGTCTTTAAAACGCCATTTTTTTGGAAAAAAATTGAAAAATCACATTTCACTGCATTTAAAAAATACTAAACAGTAAAGTTAGCCCATTTTTTTTTTGTATATTGTGAAAGATGATGTCATGCCGAGTAAATAGATACCCAACATGTTACGGTTTAAAATTGCGCCCCCCCCCCCCCCCCCGTGCCCCGTGGGATGGCGACAAACTACGGTCAATAGAGATCTCAATCTGCGACGCTTTAAATTTATTTAACGGTTACCAGTTTAGAGGTAGAGTGTAGCTCTTTTTTTTCAATTATTGCTCACGCTCTGGCGATCGCAGCGATACCTCACATGTGTGGTTTGAACAGCGATTTCATTCGCGGCTCGACTTGCGTATACGTTTTTTTTTTGTGCGCGAGCTAACGGTGACGGGGGCGGCAAAATTTTTTTTTATTTTTTTTTCCTATTTATTTTTTATTTTTTTTAAACTTTATTACAAAAAATCTGATCACTTTTATTGCTGTCACAAGCAATGTAAACATCCCTTGTGACACCAATATGCAGTGACAGGTACTCTTTATGGAGGGATCGAGGGTCTAAAAGACCCTAGACCCCTCCACTTCACTTCCCTGTATGCAAAACGCCGAAAACGGCATTTTTGCATACAGCCGTTTTTTAAATTTGCCGCCTTTTGCAGCACAGTAACCCGGAAGTGACGTCATGGACGCCGCCTCCGGGTTACGTCATCGGAGCCCCAATCGATGCCGTTTCCGGCATTCATCGGGACTCCATCCAGCCGGCGGACGTGCCGGCTGGGTGCTCGGGGCTCCCGGTGGGACGGGAGCCCCGGGCAAAGCCACGGAAGGCAGCGGGAGGGGGGGGGGACGTCCCCTCCCGCCCCCCTGGGTAACGATCGAGCGGCTCCCGAGCCGCATCGGTCGTTACCGACGGAAAGCCGACCGTCGGCTTCAAACCACGGTACCGGGATGATGCCTCTAACTAGAGGCATCATCCCGGTATAAACCCGCAAAGTGTACCGACGTATCGGTACGTTGATATGCGGTAAGTGGTTAAAGTTAATGTGTGTGTAAAGGCAGGCGTCCCAATACTTTTGACAATATACTGTAAATATATATACAATGTGATTCAGAAGGGGTCCCCCGTGTTCTGCTACAAAAGTTCTTGCATACAGCTTACTTTTGACATTGAAAATGATGATTCCTTTGTTGGTATATCGCCAGTCCCGGTTTATTTTATGTCTCATCAATGAAGGAAGAGCTTGAACCGTATTTTTTCCTAACATGTATTTCAAAGAGGTTTTTTTTTTTTTTTTTTTCCTCTCTGGATCTCGCCATCTCCCTTTGGGGTTGGGCGCTATCGGTTCAACCAGCTGGGGTAACTTCAATGGACACATTACAAGGAAATTAAAAACTCCCTGAAGAAATTCAGTGTGAAAAGCCGATCGTCCTCGTTTTTTTTTGGAACATAACCTTTTCCCGTGAAGCGAGGAGACTGAGTGACTGCAGGCAATGTGAAGAAACTAACAAAGAGCCACCCCTGACCTTTTCATTGTTTGTTTTCCTCCATTGCTCAACAATATCCCTGGTTGTAATAGTTCAGAAATACCGCAGGGACAAGTCCGTTTCTTCTGTAGCAGGCAATCGGACCGGGTTGCCATTTTAGTAAGGCGGGATGGAAACCAAATAAGAAAAGTCCTATAGATTGAAAAGCCCATCTCATACTAGAGGTTCAAATTCTAACTGCTCAGAGCAGGGTATAACTAGCTCAGGGGAAACACGTGAGAGGACAATATAGAACCGTGTTTCTCAACCAGGATGCCGTGGCAGCATGGGATGCCATTTGGTTCCCCCAGGGTATCTCAAGCATGGGATCCAGTTTGGCCTGGATCAACATTTTAAGCACCATAACAACCAAGGATGATGTAGAACCAGGACTCATGGCGTCATCCTTGCAATGGTGATGGTAGCTGGAAGGCCAACACCATGGAAACATGACTCTGCCCTGCCCTCCACTGCAGCTAATCGAGGACAAATCATGCTTAATTAGCTCCATTCTCGGCTACAGTAGCCGAAGATTTACATCTGTGAACCCGTAAGTTACCTAATACGTGTCACTTCCGGGTTCATGTGTCTAAGGGGGGGGCTCAGGAACAGATAACTTCCTATTGTCACTGCTACAGCCATTTACCATAGTCCCTTTTCATTGTTTGTTTTCCTCCATTGCTCAATAATATCCCTGGTTATAATAGTTCAGAAATACCTCAGGGACAAGTCTGTTTCTTTTGTAGCAGGCAATCGGACCGGGCTGCCATTTTAGTGAGGCGGGATGGAAACCAAATAGGAAAGTTCTATAGAATGAAAAGCCCATCTCATACTAGTGGTTCAAATTCTAACTGCTCAGAGCAGGGTATAACTAGGAAACATGTGAGAGGACAGTATAGAACCGTGTTTCTCAACCAGGATGCTGTGGCAGAATGGGATGCCGTTTGGTTCCCCCCAGGGGTGTCTCAAGCATGGGATCCAGTTTGGCCTGGATCAACATTTTAAGCACCATAACAACCAAGGATGATGTAGAACCAGGACTCATGGCGTCATTCTTGCAATGGTGATGGTAGCTGGAAGGCCAACACCATGGGAACATGACTCTGATCCATGGTAGACGGCACGCAGGGTTTACCACAGCTAACAGGAGAAGATGGAAGTCCGCCTTCTCCAGGCCTCCTCCACCATAAGCCCTCTGCTGTGCTGCTGGAGCAAAATGGTAGGACTTTAACCACTTAACCACTTAAACCAGGGATCCTCAAACTACGGCCCTCCAGCTGTTGTGGAACTACACATCCCATGAGGCATTGTAAAACTCTGACATTCACACACATGACTAGGCATGATGGGAATTGTAGTTCCTGAACAACTGGAGGGCCATAGTTTGAAGACCCCTGACCTAAACCAACGTAGCTCTACGTCTGCTGCAAGAAGTGGTTGTACCGAGGTGATGGCTGCAGCTAGAGCCATCATCCCGGTACCATTTTTTAGAGCCGGCGGCCGGTTTCATGTGGTAATGGCCGATGGGGCTCGGGAGCTGCTCAATCTTTACCCCAGCGAGCGGGAAGGGACCCCCCTCCCCCTTCCGTCGCCTTCCCACTGAGAGACCCGAGCAACTTGGCTGGAGTCCCGAACAAAGCCAGATTCATATATATATATATATACATATATATATCTATATATATACATACAGGGCTTTTTTTCAGCGGGAACGTGGGGGAGCGCAGTTCCGGCACCTCTAGAACTGAATGTATGTGATGGCAAGAGGTGTAGGTGTGTGCTGGAGGGTCTATTGATGCTAGCTGCTGTGGAATCTATTGTTTCTGGAGGAGATCTATTTTTGTGAGGGAAGGGTGTCTATTGTTGTTGGGGAGTTCTTCTGTTGCTTGTTGGGGATCTATTGTTGCCGGGGGGGGTTATTGGGAGGGATGTACTGTTGAAGGAGGGGTTTTTGTTGCTGGCTGCTGGAGGGTCTATGTATGCTGCTGGTGAATCTATTGTTGTTGGAGGGAATCTATTTTACAGGGGGGTCTATTGTTGCTTGGGAGGTCTATTGTTGCTGGCGGGGGATCTACTGTTGTGGGGGGATGGGTTTTATATTGCAGGGGATCAATCGTTGCTGAGAGGGATCTACTGTTTAGGGTAGAGTCTAATGTTCCTGGCTGCTGGAGGGTCAATTGATGCTGGCTGTTGAGAGTCCATTGTTGCTGAGGTGGATCTATTGTCACTGGGGTGTCCATTGTTGCTAGATCTATTTTAGTGCCTTTCTTGTTATCATTACCACATTCCATACACATTCACCACAAAATGATACTTGGTTCTGTATTCTCTAAATGGGAGGTGGATAAGGGGTGGAACCAAGGAACAGTTCATGGAGGTGGGTAAGGGGCGGGGTCAAGGGCTGACTGAGAAGGGAGGAGTTCCTGCACCTATTCTCTAAGAAAAAAAGCCCTGCATATATATATATATATATATATATATATATATATATATATATATATATATATATATATACTGCATATGTTCAAATGAGGGGAGACCAAAGGAGGGTGAAAAAGCTTATGTCCTAAAAACTCCTGAACCCTCACAAATAAAGTGAGGGAGGAAAGAAAAAAGGAGGCAAGCCTTTGTTGAGCACTCGTGGTGAAGGAATCAGCAGACAAGATTTTCTAGAAGCATATCACTTTTTGGGTGTTGGGATTGTCACATTGGACTTTCATTCTACATTGATGATTTTTGCGCTGTTGCACTTATGTGTCCACTTCACATAATATAATCACCTCTAGAGGCGCCATCATTTTTTACTTGTATCACTTTTTTTTTTCTAGATTTTTGTTTTATTACAATTTATTATTTTTTTTACAGATTTTTTTTTATTTAAATGTATTGCCATTACACCACTGGGAGATAACAGGCCCCCCTTGTTAGCCCCCAGTGGTGTGATGGCAATAAAGTTAAATTTAAAAAAAATCTGTAAAAAAAAATAAATAAAAAGTAATATGTTCTCCTTACGGAGACATCAGGGGTCTATAAGACACCAAGAGGAAAATGCGATGCTGTAGCACCTTTCTCCTGCGCTCAGAGACAGGGCCCCCTGTTCAACTTGTTTAGAGATGTTATTCCACGATACTCTCACTTGGCTTCCCAAATGGCCAAGGCCTGCTGCCCTTTAAGACTGGGGTTGTCCGAAAGTGCTAGAGTCAAAAGAAACCAACAAAAGGGCGCACCGGCCTAACGCATTATCCTCAATAACAGGCTTTTTCGGTTCAAAAGTAGATATACTCACAAACAAAGATATAAAAAAGGCACGTCCAAATCGAACATCTGGAACAAACTGTATCCATGTCCAATGCCCTCGATATATGATGGCTAATGGGTTTCGAGTCTTAGCTTCTTCTTCTGAGCCAACAGGCCATGTCTAGACCTCTCATTTATGTAGTAAGTAACCCATGCCACCTAGGTGTGGTCTAAACCAACTCCTACCCAGTGGGTGCAGTTCAAAAAAAGGACACCCAATGTCTACCCTGACCTCCATGCTTAATTAGCTCCATTCTCGGCTACAGTAGCCGAAGATTTACATCTGTGAACCTGTAAGTTACCTAATACGTGTCACTTCCGGGTTCATGTGTCTAAGGGGGGGGGGGGGGCAGGAACAGATAACTTCCTATTGTCACTGCTACAGCCATTTACCCTAGTCCCAGAATTCCTGGAAAAAGAAGAGTGGGAGGGCAAAAAGGAAGCGCCACCTAAGTGTAGTATTAATAAAGATTTATTTCCACACAAGGAATTTAAAAAAAAAATCACAAAATGCAGGAGTAAGTAAGCTCATGAATGGTGGTGCATAAGAGGAGCCGTTCCGATCTGTCCCTCTCTCTAGCCAAGCGATCCATGGGGCTGTATAATGCTTAATCACATGCTTCGGTTGTCCCATGGCCACCAGGAAGCAACCAGTGTGGACCGCAAAAGGATATGACGTCACCGGAAGCGGAAACAGTCGGACAGGCACAGCAAACAAGTTCAGGCTATGCACTCGGAGCAGCAGCTCCTTCTACAGAATTCCTGGAGGAAGGGGACAGCCCGGAAACAACTGTGGGCCCTGCATGTGGAAAGGGGGCAGCCCCACAGAATAATCAGATGGCTCTACAACTAATAAACAGAGAAAATAAACACGCTAAAGGTGACAATAAAAATACAAGATAAAATAATAAAAGCAATAACAATTCTGTGTGATATAATCAATGTCCAAAAAAATATATAATAACTAAAGTTGCGCTATTCAATGCCCAAAGGTGCAGCATGAATCAAACAATAAGTGCAAATGATGTTGCAATAAAGTTCCAATAGTGCAAAATAAAGTCCCAATAGTGTGATGATCCAAATTATTGATGCCACCATCCGCCACCTTGATAAATGATTGAAAACACCTTCACCAAAGGATGAATTACAACCTTACCAGAGGTCAATGACCTCTCACAAGGTCATCTATCGCTTAGCTTGGTCTGGACTTTAGGTCATCCACAGGGGCATAACTACAGGGGTTGCAATTGCAACTGGGCCCCATGCTCCAGGGGGCCTGTACGGCTTCCCAGTACACCTGGATAGGAGGAGTCGTGGGGGCAGCATGTAGAGAAATCACTGTCCTCCTTTTTCCTCCTGTAGCTGCAGGAGGAAAATGGAGGAGATTGGTTCCTCTGTATGCTGCTCCCGCCACTCCTCCTATCCAGTTCACTTGTGTTCTGCTGTCTCTGGGCCCCTGTGTGCTCCCCTGGTCCCCCCCCCCCCCACCACTGTGCTCCCTCCACTCTCCTGCTGGCTGCTGCAGGGGATGTGTCACAATAGAGAACCAGTAAGGGGTCGATAAATATGTAATTTACCAGCTCCTTCCTTTTCTGAATGGACAGAGTCATAGTCAGTCACATTGTAAAAAAATAAATAAATAAAATGATAAAAAATAATACAATTAAAATACCAAAAAATAAAAACTACTGACACCAGTGGGTGAACTTCCAGGATCGCAAAGGTCACACTTGCAACCGGGCCCTGGCATTCTACCACCGTGGGGAGGCCCCAAGATGGCAGGAAGGGGGCCCACTGCAGAACTTGTGAAGGGGTCCAGCTGCGGGACCGAAATACAAGGCCCCCGCAACAAGAGTAAAGGGCCCCAGGATCAGTGGGAAGAGCCCCAGGCTTGAAGGGAAGGGCCCTGGCAAGGAGTCCGGGGGGCCTTTCATGGTTTCTTGCACCGGGGCCCTGAAGGTTCTAGTTAAGCCTCTGGTCCTCCAGCAAAGCTCCTCTCTCTCCTCAGTTCGGAACTATGGGATTACCCAAAACCGATAAAACTGTTCAGTACCTTCTGTAAAAAAAATAATAACTTTATCCCATATGGAGGCTCTACAACTGCCCAGATCACTTTAATTTGAAACCCCTTTACCAGTTATATAAATCCACACCAAACTAATGGCTGCAGCAGCTTGCTTTAACCCTTTGGGTTTGTTTTAACCCACCAGGATGTTTATCATTTTTTTTTTTATATGCCGTACATTGTATTCCGTATTTGAGCTGAGCACCCATAAATCACAATTTCCCGTACAGCAGATTTGACAGCCTCGTGTTTCAGGCAGGGAGAATGGGTGTTTTAGGCTTGTATCTGAAAGCACAGGCAAAAAACAAAAAAGTGCAGTCTCAGAAAAACATTGTCTCCCACTATTAGGGTAAGCAGATATAAAGTGCAGAGGGACTTGGAGTTCTGGGAAAATTTTACAGGCGGAAAGCAGCCGTTATAACCGCTTGAAGAGGCGATCTTCCTGCCAAGGATCTGACGGTATGCAGCTGTGTCTGAGACTTATCAGCTCCTCTCTAAATACTAAGCAGCTCTTTTCCAGCTAAAAATTGACATTCCCGGCTGCAGCGTTACGGTTTAGAAGGCTTGCCGCACTTTAGCAGTAATTACCCGACCGCGCTCCCCAGTGATCGAGCAATTTGAATACATTTGTTTAGCCCAGAATCCTCTAATTTCTCTGCGGACGGGAGTTATTAGCACTTCAAAACCCTCTGAAAGGTCACAAAATGGCCGTGTGCGCTCTCTTATGTCCCTTCCCGTGTCGCCAGGGCTGCTCCTCATGAAGAGTAAATAATAGCACCGCTTAAAGGGATACTATCACCAACAATACCACCATCCAAAAAAATTGGGTTATTAGCACACAAGATTATTCACTATAAACATTCCTACAATCATACTTCATCCAACTTTACTTGCAGACCAAGCTGTCCATCTGTCAGGACCGGGATCTGAACCCACAACCTCTACTGCTTGCAGCAGTGGCTCTTCTGAAATGCTGAACAGCTCCCAGTCTTAACTTTTGGACTTTCATGCCTTGTCTCTGGTTTCTGGTGAACCTTGAACTCTTTGCTCCTCCCATGAACTTCCTGATTTAAGCCATGTCTCTGCACTTTCTGTTTGCCAGATTATTGTGCTCTCTCCAGCCAATATCTTGCTCCTTTGCGTGCCTGAAATTATCTGTTTCTCCACTACCACTTGTTACCGACATTTGGCTTCTTCCTCAACTATGCTTCTGCTTGATCCCAACCTGCAAGCACTTGTTACCGACCTTTGGCTTCTTCCTCAACTATGCTTCTGCTTGATCCCAACCTGCAAGCACTTGTTACCGACCTTTGGCTTCTTCCTCAACTATGCTTCTGCTTGATCCCAACCTGCAACCACTTGTTATCGACCTTTGGCTTCTTCCTCACCTACGTTCTGCTTGATCCCAACCTGCAACCATTTGTTACCGACCTCTGGCTTTTTTCTCGACTATACTTCTGCTTGATCCCATCTGCAACCACTTGTTACTGACCTTTGGCTTCTTCCTCAACTACGCTTCTGCTTGATCCCAAACTGCAGCCACTTTTTACCGACCTTTGGCTTCTTCCTCAACTATGCTTCTGCTTGATCCCAACCTGCAACCACTTGTTACTGACCTTTGGCTTCTTCCTCAACTACACTTCTGCTTGATCCCAACCTGCAACCACTTGTTACTGACCTTTGGCTTCTTCTGTGACTAAGCGTCTGCTTGATCCCAACCTGCAACCACTTGTTACTGACCTTTGGCTTCTTCCTCAACTACGCTTCTGCTTGATTCCAACCTGCAACCACTTGTTATAGACATTTGGCTTCTTCCTCAACTATGCTTCTGCTTGATCCCAACCTGCAACCACCTATTACCAACCTTTGGTTTCTTCCTCAACTATGCTTCTGCTTGATCCCAACCTGCAACCACCTATTACCAACCTTTGGTTTCTTCCTCAACTATGCTTCTGCTTGATCCCAACCTGCAACCACCTATTACCAACCTTTGGTTTCTTCCTCAACTATGCTTCTGCTTGATCCCAACCTGCAACCACTTGTTACCGACCTTTAGCTTCTTCCTCAACTACGCTTCTGCTTGATCCCAACCTGCAACCATTTGTTACCGACCTTTGTCTTTTTCCTCACATATGCTTCTGCTTGTTTTCAGCCTGAAACCACTTGTTATCGACATTTGGCTTCTTCCTCGACTATGCTTCTGCTTGATCTCAACCTGTAGCCACTTTTTACCAACCTTTGGCTTCTTCCTTGACTACGCTTCTGCTTTATCCCAAACTGCAGCCACTTTTTACCGACCTTTGGCTTCTTCCTCAACTATACTTCTGCTTGATCCCAACCTACAACCACTTGTTACTGACCTTTGGCTTGTTTACTGACCATGCTTCTGCTTGATCCCTAATTGCTATATCTGCTACTGGACCCCGGCTTGCTCAACTCCTGGTGGGTTGATCCTGAGGAACGTGACCTGGTACTACTAGGCAGCAAAACCCATCCTCACCATCAGGAGTTCTGGTGGATACATGTTAGTGCTTACACTCTCCACCTTAGGTTAGCCCTTGTCACCTACCAGGGTGACCTGCCTGTGTACTCATGCAGCTGGTTTGTTGAGGCCTGTCTACTACCATATGTAACTACTGACCCCCGAGCCTAACCGTGACACCATCAAAAAGACAAGTGACAAGGGTTAGGAAAAATGTAGGGTTTCTTTCAGATGGGCAGTTGGTGGAGGGTAAAAACGGGCAGCTGAGCCGCTGTTTTTTGGCCCCCCAGCTGCTCACCCAAAAATGTAATGCACGCCTTGCTTCGTGGCCACTGCATTTTTAGCTCGAGGTGCAGAATTTGAAAAAATACACCACTTGTTAAACTCGCCCATTAAAATCAACCTCCTATCCTCCTCCCCCATCAATACAGAATCTAGTAGTGCTGTTGAGATCATGGGATCATGGGAGGAACCAGAGTGCTGTGGAGGACCAAGGAACCATTGGTTTACAATGGACTTTAGTGGAGGGAAAACTATTTTCCTTTTAATAATTTCAGAAATGATCTAACTATTTTAAAAAAAATTCTAATTTACATAATATTTCTAGATAGTTCCCCGATTGTAATTTACTTAACAATCATTCTAATTTCCTGTTTTTCCATTTTTTTACTTTTTGAAACCCATTAGGATGCATTTACTTCATTTTAGTTCCTTGATTGTAGTCTACTTAACAATCGCTTTAATTTTTTTTTTTTTTTTTCGCAATTTCTTTTTTGTTAGTTTTTGAGATTCTCTAGCAATATGCATTTCCTTTTTTTAATGATTTTAAAATAAATGTTATTCAAACATAACACTGTTATATAGTTACATAGTTAGTCAGTTCAACCAATAAAAGAGAATTTATATATATATATGTATAATATATCTAAATATATATATATATTTACAATATATCTAAAAAAATAAATATATCTAAAAAAAATAAATTGTGTACACACACATATATATATATATATATGTATATATATATATATATATATATATATATATATATATATATATGGCAGCGGTTGGTCTTTAGTACATTTGCATCTTACTTGAGAAGATATTTTGTTTTTTGGAAGTATAAACATGACTTTAAGCTGCAGTAATGAAGCCGGATTCTTCAAGTCTTCATTTAAATGAGGAACACAAGACTTCGGCCTATAAAAATTAATGGCCTGTTTTACCAATTTATATATCTCATGGGAAGCTTTCAGTCGGTCTTAAGGTGATTCAATAAAATTTTATTAACTTGAAAACACTAACAGAAGACCCAAGGTCAATGGCTATTACCTCATCCCTTCCAGTAAAATAACTCAACCTGAGGTCCATTCAAGTCTATTGTTTTGTGGGGGGGGTTTTTTTTTTTTATTGTTGAATTTTTGGGGTGTTTATGGCCAATTTAAAAGGAAAAAAAACAACTAAAAAATCCTTCAAAATGCACAATATTGCCACCCACAACAAAAAACAAACAGTTACAAGGTGTCATTTCAAATTGCAAATATATTTCTAATTTGTTGATAGAGGGTAAAATTCTACTGATCATTCCTTAGGTCCAGGTCCCCTTTATCCCAGATATATCATAAATGTAAAGTAATGTTTCCAACCATACATCCAGAGACTCTGGTTTACAGACCATATACACCCTAAATAAAGAGCCATTTATCCAACCTTCCATCAACAGCCTTTGGTTTATAGACCAGATACATCCTAAATATAGAACCATTTATCCAACTGTCCATCCAGAGCCTCTGGTTTATAGACCGGATACATCCTAAATATAGAACTCTTTATCCAACTGTCCATCCAGAGCCTCTGGTTTATAGACCGGATACATCCTAAATATAGAGCCATTTATCCAACTGTCCATCCAGAGCCTCTGGTTTATAGACCAGATACATCCTAAATATAGAACTCTTTATCCAACTGTCCATCCAGAGCCTCTGGTTTATAGACCGGATACATCCTAAATATAGAACCATTTATCCAACTGTCCATCCAGAGTCTCTGGTTTATAGACCGGATACATCCTAAATATAGAGCCATTTACCCAACTGTCCACCCAGAGACTCTGGTTTATAGACCAGATACATCCTAAATATAGAACCATTTATCCAACTGTCCATCCAGAGTCTCTGGTTTATAGACCGGATACATCCTAAATATAGAACCATTTACCCAACTGTCCACCCAGAGACTCTGGTTTATAGACCAGATACATCCTAAATATAGAACCATTTATCCAACTGTCCATCCAGAGCCTCTGGTTTATAGACCAGATACATCCTAAATATAGAACCATTTATCCAACTGTCCACCCAGAGCCTCTGGTTTATAGACCTGATACATCCTAAATATAGAACCATTTATCCAACTGTCCATCCAGAGCCTCTGGTTTATAGACCGGATACATCCTAAATATAGAGCCATTTATCCAACTGTCCATCCAGAGCCTCTGGTTTATAGACCAGATACATCCTAAATATAGAACCATTTATCCAACTGTCCATCCAGAGCCTCTGGTTTATAGACCAGATACATCCTAAATATAGAACCATTTATCCAACTGTTCATCCAGAGCATCTGGGCACATGTGACAATTAACCAAACCAAAGGGACCATTGATACTTGTCCATGTCTACCAAATGAAATACAATCAACATCAAAACGCACTTCACTACATGTTTAAATGTCAACTGCCACACATTAACATATAAAAGCGCATTGGCAATCCACATTCTCGTGCATCGATACACTGAATGTTGTCACGCTTGGAAAGGAAGTGTGCTTCTGGGAGGATTACAAAAATATTGTCCTTTGCCCCCCCCCCCCCCCCCCCCCAGCATAGCCACCAAGAATAGGGGACCCATTATTGCATCATGGGAACCAAACCACCTTCTTTCTTGGTTCAGATCTGCTGAGGTTATGATGACGAGTCCATTTTCTTGTGATTCCTTGACATACGCCCGACACTTAGATAAAAATAGGCATATATATATACACACATCTATATAAATATATCTATTTTTTTAATATAAACTTTTATATACATTATTTTTATTTATATTTATTTTTTATTTGTCTATGTATCTATTTATGCCTATTTTTAGGCATAAATAGATACATGTTTAGGGCGTATGCCAAAGAATCGCAAAAAAATTGACCTTATTAATTGTAAATACTGTATTTATATTTATTTATTCTTATGTTTTATATATATATATATATATATATATGTATTTATTTATTTTTTTATATTATGTATGTATATAACATGAAAGAATAAATATAAATACAGTATTTAATGCAGTATTTATAATTAATATTTTTTTTTTTTTGTGATTCTTTGACATACGCCGACACTTAAATTTACATAGACATGTGTGTGTGTATATATATATATATATATATATATATGTGTGTGTGTATATACAGAGACAAATAAAAACACCAAAAATTAACAAATAATACATAATTATTTATATATTATTTATATGTATTGTTTATTAACTTTTTAATTTTTTATTTGTCTATGTATCTATACACATATACATATATATATACACAGTAAATATCAAAATAAAATAGAAATATATAATAAATAGACAGATAAACAAACATATGTATTGTATATACGTTTTAGGATCTTTATAGATGAGTGCAGTAATCCAAATTCTGATTGGCTGCCAAGGGTGCCAGCACTTTAAATTCCCTAATAAATAAGCAAATCATTTTCTGTCAGCAAGTATTAAAATAAAATGATGTCATGTTCTTTTTACTACTACAATATTATATTGTGGACCTGGTGCAGGTGGAGGAATGGAGGCACTATGAGGTGTTTAGGGATTGAGTCTATGTAGGGGTGAAGTTTTCCTGATGCGGGGATTTTGAGGATAAGGATCTGTTTTGGAATTTGGCAACACATACAAATGTTTACAGCCCTTCCCTCCCTGATTTGGTTGGAGACAAGGATTCGGGTGGATTGGTTCCCGCCCCCTCTGCTTTAGATTTGACCGCTAACTGGCCGTGTTTTTTTTTCTCTTCATATATGATTTCCCTTCCATTGATACCCTGACAGACCATCCTTCCCGGGGCAAGACAAATATTTGTTGTCTCTTTTGAAATCACAATTTTTCTTCACTTGCTTTTGAACCCTCCTCATCTCAACACCCCTGCCCCTGAGGAAGCCATATAGGCGAAACGTGTTGGAAAAGGATCAGCTCTAACCTCGGATATGTACATGGTCACACTGTACATGCAGTAATATTATGGGATAGATTGAGCCTTTTTAGTGAGGGGGGGTTGACTCTTTTATGTATTCTTTTGTTATGTGCTTTGTTATGATGTATGGACTATATATGTATTTGATTTATTTCAATTATGAACTTTTAACTCTTTTTTGATATTAACTCTTTTTTGATATTAACCGCCTCCCGGCCCTCCTGCGTGAGCTAACGTAGGTATACATCAGTCGCTCGCCTGCATCTACGGGGCGAGCGCGCGCCGGCGCTGGCGCGCTCCTACCCCCACTCGTCAGCGGGGACTCCGATGCACGGGGCAGGCGGCTCTGATTGCCGCCAGCCACCTGCGATCGCTCCCCGCTGAGAGAGAAGGACGGTCGGCTGTTGTAAACACATCTGACCGTTCTTCTCCCTGGAATGATCACAGAGCTCCTGTGATCCTTCTATATAGGATCACAGGTCTCTGTGATCATTTCACAAGCCCCTCCCCCATACAGTTAGAAACACGCCCCTAGGTAGACATTTAACCCCTTGATGACTTACTGTGTTAACCCCTTCCCTGCCAGTGTCATTAGTACAGTGACAGTGCATATTTTTAGCACTGATTACTGTAGTAATGTCACTGGTCCCCCCAAAAAGTGTCACAAATATCAATCAGGAGTCTGATCTGTCCGCCGCAATGTCGCAGTCCTGCAAAAAATTGCAGATTGCCACCATTACTAGTAAAAAAAAAAAAAAACAATAAAAATGACATAAATCTTTCCTGTAGATTGTAGACGCGATAACTTTTGCGCAAACAAATCAAAATACGCTTATTGCGATTTTTTTTTTACCAAAAATATGTAGCAGAAAACAAATTGGCCTAAAATGTTAAAAAAATTTCGTTTTTACATTTTTTTTTTATTGAGAATGTTTTATAGCAGAAAGTGAAAAATATGTTTTGTTTTTTTGTTTTTTCCAGAAATGTCGCTCTTTTTTTGTTTATAGCACAAAAAAAATAATAAAAAGTCGCAGAGGTGATCAAATACCACCAAAAGAAAGCTCTGTTTGTGGAAAGAAAGAAAGGACGTAAATTTTATTTGGGTACAGCATCGCACGACCGCGCAATAGTCCGTTAATTTAACACAGTGTCATATCGCAAAAAATGGCCGAGTCATTAAGGCTGCATTCACATGTCAGCGTATGGATCGCGGGCAGAATCGCCGCGATTCTGCCCGTGATCCGGAGATTATTGCAAACCGTGGGACGCCTGTGCGTTGCCCGTGATTTGCAATAGCACCCCAAACGCTGAGCGATGTTGCCGCGATTTCCGCCTGCCGAATCGAGGTAACATCGCGCAAAAAAAAATTGCGGGACGCATTACGCCCAAAAAAGTACAAGAGCTTCTTTGGAGCGTATTCGGCAGGTGGAAATCGCAGCAACATCGCTCAGCGATTGGGGTGCTATTGCAAATCACGGGCAACGCACAGGCGTCCCGCGATTTGCAATAATCTCCGGATCGCGGGCGGAATCGCGGCGATTCTGCCCGCGATCCATACGCTGACATGTGAATACAGCCTAAAGAGGTTGAAAACCTCAGAAATTAAAAAAAAAAAAAACAAACACCTGAAAGACAAACACATAATGAGCTAGTATGTATGTCATACTAGGTCATTATGAAATACTTACCTTAGAACGAAGCCCTGCAGTGCTGACCGCTCACCATCTTCCGGGTTTGCGGCAACTGGCCATCTGATTGGCTGGAGCAGCGATGACATCACTCCCGCGTGCGGGAGCTGACGTTCACGGCACAGGGCTCTGAAGGAACGGCACGAACGGCCAATCCTTCAGAGCGCATGTGCCAGGGATGTCAACGGCTGCATGCAAAGTAAATATCTCCTGAACGGTACATGTTTAGGAGAGATTTACAGTACCTATAGGTAAGCCTTATCATAGGATCACCTATAGGTAAAAGTGTCAGAGGAGGGTTTACTTCCTCTTTAACCACTTTAGCCCCAGAGGATTTGGCTGCTCAATGACCAGGCCCTATTTTGTGATTCGGCACTGCGTGACTTTAACGGACAATTGCGCGGTCGTGCGACGCTGTGCTCAAATAAAATCGATGTCCTTTTATTCCCACAAACAGAGATTTCTTTTGCTAGCATTTGATCACCTGTGCGATTTTTATTTTTTGCGCTATAAACAAAAAAAATAGCGACAATTTTGAAAAAATAATATTTTCACATTTTTTTATATAAATTCTCAAAAAAAAAATGTAAAAATCAAATTTTTTTTTAACATTTTAGGCCAATTTGTTTGCTGCTACATATTTTCGGTGAAAAAAAAAAAATCGCAATAAGCGTATTTTGATTGGCTTGCGCAAAAGTTATTGCGTTTACTAACTACGGGAAAGATTTATGTCATTTTTATTTTTTATTTTTTTAACGAGTAATGGCGGCGATCTGCGATTTTTTTTGCGGGACTGCAACATTGCGGCGGACAGATCGGACCCCTAACTGACATTTTTGACGCTTTTGGGGGTACCAGTGACATTACTACAGTAATCAGTGCTAAACATATGCACTGTTACTGTAAAAATGACACTGGCAGGGAAGGGGTTAACTTTATTGATGATCAAGGGGTTAAGTGTGACCCTGGGGGCGTGATTCTAAATGTCAGGGGGCGTGGCTTGTTAGATCATCACAGAGACATACGATCCTACATAGCATAAGACTACTACAATATTCATTTTATAATTTATAATGTAGGATGATAATAACTATTGACTAAGATTCTTGAATTTTAGTTAGAGATTTCTCATACTTGGATTATATATATATATATATATTTTTTTTTTTTTGTGCAAACATTCCCCCGCCCCCCCCGTGGCTCCTCTCTGCAGCCCACACACCCATCTTCCACGTTAACATTCATCTTCCAGATTCTCATTTTTCCACCCCGATATTACTGACACATTGGAAACCGTTAATCCTTCTCGCCTTTATTATTTATTTCCCGTTAATGGCGTAACGCGATACAAAATAACCAGCGAAAGGTTCCAAATGAGCAGCTGGGATGGAGACGTTCTGTGAAAAATGCGGTTTCCCTGGTAACCGGGATCCTCAGGAACGTCTGAAAATAGACACTCCGACACTCCGCAAACTTTTTCTCGACTTTATCCATTCGCTCTGCAATTTCAGGATTTGTTTTTCGATATGGATACATTGTAAGACGCGTCGAAATCCCGAACAATGTTTTTATGTTCTTTTTAACCACTTGCCGTCTGCTCACGTTGAGCCTACTGCGGCAAAGTGGTTCGTTATCGTCTGACGATATAGACCTACGTCGCCAGACACTCCCCTTTCTCGGCGGCGCGCGCGCGCCGCCGGAGGCACGCTCCCGCTGTATTCAGTCTCAGCGGGAGTCGGGCCAGGGGAGGAGCAGCGGCGATCACCGCTGCTCTTTCCCGATCGTCGGCGATCTTGTGTGGAGATCCGCCTGCTTGTGTAAACAAAGCGGGTGGATCTCCTAAGTGACAGACAGGGTCAGATTGCAGGGTTCAGCATAGCTGAACATGTGATCTGTCCCTGTGTCACTCAGTCACCTCCCCCCACACACGTTAGTAAGCACCAGGCATACATTAACCCCTCCCTCTCCAATAAAATGAACCCCTTCCCTGCCAGTGTCATTTTTTTCAGTAACAGTGCATATATATAGCACTGATTACTGTAGTAATATCACTAGTACCCCCAAAAGTGTCAAAAATGTCAGTCAAGGGTCCAATCTGTCTGCCGCAATGTCGCAGTCCCGCCAAAAAAATCGCAGATCGTCGCCATTACGCGTTAAAAAAAAAACACCAAAAATGACAGAAATCTTTCCCTTTGTTAGTAAACGCAATAACTTTTGTGCAAACCAATCAAAATACGCTTATTGTGATTTTTTTTACCAAACATAGGTAGCATAAAACAAATTGGCCAAAAATGTAAAAAAAATTAGATTTTTACATTTTTTTGGGGGGGAATTTCATATAAAAAAATGTTAAAAATATTGTTATTTTTTCAAAATTGTCGCTCTTTTTTTGTTTATAGCGCAAAAAGTAAAAATTGCACAGGTGATCAAATACCACCAAAAGAAAGCTCTGTTTGTGGGAAAAAAAGGACGTAAATTTTGTTTGGGTACGGAGTCGCATGACCGCGCAAATGTCAGTTAAAGTCGCACAGCGCCGAATCGCAAAAAGTGGCCCAGACGTAAGACAGCAAAATCCTCCGGTGGTAAAGTGGTTAATAGAAGGATTTCAGCTTCTGATGCCGGAGCGATCAACTGCTTAATATTACATTATTCAGAGGATTCCCGGAGGTCGGAGGTCAGCGGGGAAGAAAAGCCGGAGGTGGATTAGTTAGCTCTGCGGCCTATTCAGACATCGGACTCAAATTCACTGCCCAATACCAATCCACGGATTCCTCCAAGTCAAGAGGGAAGGAAATCCAGTGCAGGATTGGGGAAGGGAAACCCATCAATGGGGGCTCAACAATGTAGCAAAAGGTATCTACAAAGTTATTGGACTCAACGATCTCCCTCTTCATGGGGGCTTCAACAATGTAGTGGAAGGGATGTAATTGGAGTCAATGATTCCCCTTCAATGGGGGTTCAACATTCTAGCAAAAGGTATCTAATTGGA
The DNA here is from genome assembly GCF_965119305.1 of Pelophylax lessonae. NCBI lineage: Eukaryota > Metazoa > Chordata > Amphibia > Anura > Ranidae > Pelophylax > Pelophylax lessonae. The sequence continues at coordinate 7,861,402 of NC_138774.1, read as the reverse complement.
CTTAACGATCCCCCTTCAATGGGGGCTCAACAATGTAGCAAAAGGTATCTACAAAGTTATTGGACTCAACAATCTCCCTCTTCATGGGGGCTTCAACAATGTATAATGTATGGACAGCCTCAGGTGTTTTGCTTCAGGGGACAAAATGCTCCTATGTGAACAGGGGCCATTGAAATGAATGAGATGTTGCTTGTTGGGCATTTTGAGACTTCAGAGCAGTGGCAGCCCGTCCATTGGGGCCCCCCCATCCATACGTCCGGCCCCCTAATCTACATGCAGGGCGCTGGACGCATGGATTTCAATGGGTTTTTTTTTTTTTAAGCACCTGATTAGAGCCAGAGGCTCTAATAGGCTTCAAAAAAAGATGGGCTCTGGGAGCAGAGCAGTGCACCCTGAGCCCACCCACCTATGTGACAATAGCGAATGAATATTCGCTGTTTTCACACTGATTCTCCTCCCAGCCAATCAGGAAGCGGGTCATGAGACCCCTTTCCTGACTGGCTGAAAAGAGAAGCGATTTTACTGGCCAGGAAGAGGGAGGAGACTCTCAGCCACTCGGGGATGGAGGAGGTAAGGATGCTGGCTGTCTGGCCAGTCCGTCCCAGGAGGGGGTGGTAGATTTGACTGCAGGCCTGCCGTCCTGTGGGGGGGTGGGTTTGGCGCTCTCCCCCCAAATAGGCTTCAAAAAAGGGTGGACTCAGGGCGCAGAGCACTGCTCCCTGAGCACACCCAATTGCGTGACAATAGTGAATTAATATTTGCTATCGTCGCATGGATTCCCCTCCTGGCCAATCAGGAAGCGGGTCCTGAGACCCATTTCCTGATTGGCCAAAAGGAGAAGCCATGCTATTGGCCAAGGAGGAGGGAGGATAACTGCAGGAGACGGAGGAGAAGTCGCCGCTGCCTGCCCTCCACATGTCCAGGGTAAGTGAGCTGGCGACCGGGGTTAGGGGGGTATGGTGTGCGGGCTGGTGTGGTCCTGGGGAGGTATGGTGTGCCAGTTGGTGTGGCCCAGGGGGGGTTTGGTGTGGTGGGGGGGGTATGGTGTGTGGGCTGGTGTGGTCTGGGGGGGGTATGGTGTGCGGGCTGGTATGGTTGGGGGGTATGGTGTGTGGGCTGGAGTGGTCCAGGGAGGGGTATGGTGTGGTCCGGAGGGGGGTATGGTGTGTGGGCTGGTGTGGTCCGGGGGGGTATGGTGTGGTCCGGGGGGGTATGGTGTGGTCCAGGGGGGGTATGGTGTGCGGGCTGGTGTGGTCGGGGGGTATGGTGTGTGGGCTGGAGTGGTCCGGGGAGAGGTATGGTGTGGTCCGGAGGGGGGTATGGTGCGTGGGCTGGTGTGGTCCGGGGGGGTATGGTGTGTGGGCTGGTGTGGTCCGGGGGAGTATGGTGTGGTCCGGGGGGGTATGGTGTGTGGGCTGGTGTGGTCCGGGGGGGTATGGTGTGGGCTGGTATGGTCGGGGGGGTAAGGTGTGTGGGCTGGTGTGGTCCGGGGGGGGGGGGGGTTATGGTGTGTGGGCTGGTGTGGTCCGGGGGGGTATGGTGTGGTCCGGGGGGGTATGGTGTGGTCCGGGGGGTATGGTGTGCGGGCTGGTATGGTCGGGGGGGTAAGGTGTGTGGGTTGGTATGTGGTCCCAGGGGAGGGGAGGGTTTATGGTGTGGTCCGGAAGGGGGGGTATGGTGGGTGGGCTGGTGTGGTCCGGGGGGGGGGGGCGGTATGGTGTGTGGGCTGGTGTGGTCTGGGGGGGGGGTTATGGTGTGATCCGTCTGACGCCCCCCCCCCGGCCCATGGAGCACCAGCCTCCACTGCTTCAGAGCTACAAGCTGAAATCCGCTCAGGTGTGAACAGGGCCTCATGGAAGGAAATGATGGGGTAACGGAGTATTTTCGGGGGACGGTGCCGGTAATAATGGCCGAATGAAGACGCTTTTTCAAAGCCGCTGCTTGATGTCGACCATAAAAAGAAAACGTCCTATGAGTCAGAGATTTCACGATGAAACTTTAAATAAAATCTGCCGAATCCCCAAGTGGCCGGTAGCGCGTCTGTGAATGATGTACCCGCTCTACATAGAGCATCCCGCTCTGGTGAAATGCGTTCATGCGTCGGTGGTTGGAAGCATGCAGGAATGCAAAAAAAAAAGAAGAGGGATTTGTGAAATGCAGACAGAGCTCAGGTGTAGCCGTCACCATTCAGGCCGCCGGGGGAGAATCTCCCGCCGTATATGGCGGTGAATTTTTCGCCATTTGATGCTGATGCAGCCTCACACCTCATGATGCTTTGTGTCAAACATCTCTTCTTCTCTCTGCATGTGATTACCGCCGCGCTCTTTGTATGCGCGCCTGAAGATTCCTGCAGATTGAGGTCACAGCCCCGTTTCAGCATCTTAAACGCGGGAATGAATAGACTTGACTGTGAGCGTAATTGACAAGCGCCGTCTTCAAGGGGTTGTGTCAGGTGGGGGGGGGCTTTAACTTGAGATTTTTTTTCGAAGTGTCGGAAGTGCACAGACTTCCCGGGAGACAACAACAAAAAAATAGTTTAAAAATGGATTTTGGATGGTTTATTGTGCTAATCTGCGCCGTACCAGATCCAGACTGACAAGTCTTTATATTAATACTGGAATAACGAGGCATGAGCCTCGGAAAACGAGAACCGAGGCATGGTCATACAGGAAAGAAAACTGATTTAACCCCTTCACTCCTAAGAACAAAACAAATCTAAATGTCTAAGGCCAATTTTGCAATTTTGACATGTGCTAGTAAAACTGTACATACAGTATCTCACAAAAGTAAGTACACCCCTCACATTTCTGTAAATATTTTATTCTATCTTTTCATGTGACAACACTGAAGAAATGACACTTTGCTACAATGTAAAGTAGTGAGTGTACAGCTTGTATAACAGTGTAAATTTACTGTCCCCTCAAAATAACTCAACACACAGCCATTAATGTGGTTGTAAACCCACTTTGATGACTTTCGCCTATACAGTAGGTAAGCCCAGGGCTTTTTTTCTCACCCCTTGTCTCCGCCCCCTACCCACCTCCGAGCACCGCTCCCTTCCTTCCCTTTTAGAGAATACAGAACCAAGTAACATTTTGTAGTGCTAAGAAATTTGTATGGAATTTGTTAATGATAACAAGAAAAACAGTAAAATAGATCTAGCACCTCCTATTTACAATAGATCCACCTCAGCAACAACAGACTCCCAGCAGCCAGCATCATTAGACCCTCCAGTATTTAGCAACATTAGACCCTTCCCTCAATAGTAGATCCCCCCAGCAACAATTGACCCCTCAGCAACATAAGATCCACTCCCAGTAACAAGAGATCCCCCCCCCCAGCAACAATAGACTTCCCCAGCAACAAAAGATCCCCCAGCAAAAATAAATCCCCTTCAGCAACAATAAATTCCCCAGCAGCCAGCATCAATAGACCCTCTAGCAACCAGCAACAATAGACCCCCTCCCTCAACAGTACATCCCTCCGAGAAATGATTGACACCCAGCAACATAATACTCATCCCCAGCAAGAATAGATCCAACCACAAGCAACATAAGACCTCCTTAGCATCAATAGAACCCCATCTGCAAATATAGATCCCCTCCAGCAGCAATAGATTTCCCCTAGCAGCCAGCATCAATAGACCCTCTAGCAACCAGCAACAATAGACCCCCTCCCTCAACAGTACATCCCTCCTAGAAATGATTGACACCCAGCAACATAATACCCATCCCCAGCAAGAATAGATCCAACCACAAGCAACATAAGACCTCCTTAGCATCAATAGAACCCCATCTGCAAATATAGATCCCCTCCAGCAGCAATAGATTTCCCCTAGCAGCCAGCATCAATAGACCCTCCAGCACACCCCAGCACTCCTTGCCATTACATACATTAAGTTCTGAAGGTGCCGGAACTGCGTTCCCCTGTGTTCCCTGGGTAAGCTTATAATAAGGCTTACCTATGGGTGCTGTAAATATCTCCTAAATTTTGCACCATTTAGGAGATATTTGCAGTGCATGCAGCTGATGACATCATCAGCGCATGCGCTCTGAAGAAATGGTCGCCTGTGCCGTTCCTTCAGAGCCCTGTGCCATGACTGGCGGCTCCCGCGCGCTTGCACGGGAGTGAAAACAGGCAGCTCTGGCCAGTAATACAGCCGGAGTCTGCAGACCGGGAAGGAAGACGGATGAAGATTGATGCGGCCGGCAGCAGGGACAATGCGGGCTTAGTTGCAGGTAAGTGTCACGTAATGTGCTAGTATGCGATGCATACTAGCACATTATGCATTTACTTTGCAGGGGAAAAAAAAAATGGGAGAGTTTACTTCCTCTTTAATGTCTAAACCGCTGGCAACAAAAGTGAGTACACCCCTAAGTGAAAATGTCCAAATTAGGCCCAATTAGCCATTTTCCCTCCCCGGCGTCATGTGACTCGTTAGTGTTACAAGGTCTCAGGTGTGAATGGGGAGCAGGTGTGTTAAATTTGGTGTTATCGCTCTTACTCTCTCATACTGGTCACTGGAAGTTTAACATGGCACCTCATGGCAAAGAACTCTCTGAGGATCTGAAAAAAATTGAAAAAAAAATCTTTATGCAGAGAATTGTTGCTCTACATATAGATGGCCTGGGCTATAAGAAGATTGCCAAGACCCTGAAACTGAGCTGCAGTACACCCCTAAATAAAAAATGTCCAAATTGGGTCCAAAGTGTCAATATTTTGTGTGGCCCCCATTATTTTCCAACACTGCCTTAACCCTCTTGGGCATGGAGTTCACCAGAGCTTCACAGGTTACCATTGGAGTCCTCTTCCACTCCTCCATGACGACATCACAGAGCTGGTGGGTTCGCTTCCCTGGCCAGCGGATGATTAATATTAATTATGGATATTAAATAAAACCTATTAAATTGTCCCCGCCCCTTCTGGTGTGACATCAGTAATTTATTCACTGCACCTGAGCAGTGGATTATGGGGCGCTGGTAACATCAGAGCCCTAAAAAGAGCTGTCAAACTCAGATACAAGTTAGTTAGGCAGAGAGAGTCTTAGGTCAATCAGCTGGCTCGGTGGCGTAGCTGGTAGAATAATGGGCTTGCAAGTTAAAGTTTATGGGTTCGAATCTGCCTTGGCCAGCAGGTGATTTATAGACACTTACATTTAGGCCTTTAAAATGAGGACTTGTGATTGTTCGTGTTCATATGTTCGTTCGTATCCCCTGTTCGAGATGTTCTGGTGCAAACCGAACACCTTGTTCGGCTCATCACTAGTAGTGACCATAGACAATGAAAGTGCAGAAATGTCATCAGCAAAGTGGGTTTACTTTAATGCAGATTTTTCTTTTTTTTTTTTTAATCCTGCCTAAAACACACTGACACCGATACTAATTAAAAAAATAATAATAATAATTTCCAAAAGATACTGACCCTGACCCAAACACTAACCCTGGCACTATGACGTACAGACCTGGCAGTAAAAGGGTTAAAACTGAAGTTTACCTACCTCCCTACAGGGCCAATTCTGACATTTCTCTCCTACATGCAAAAATCTGTATTTTTTTTTTTTTGGTAGAAAATTATTTTGAACCCCCAAACGTTATATATACATTATATTTTCAAAAGTATTGGGACGCCGGCCTTTACACACACATGAACTTTAATGGCGGACTTGGTGTTATGGCCAGTGGGTGGATTTAGTGGGACGACCATTGGACCAGCCCTGGGGGACCCAGGCCTAAAGCTGTGCAGGGGCCAAAACATTTCTGATGGCTGCCCTGCACACACATGAACTTTAATGGCATCCCTGTCTTAGTTCGTAGGGTTCAATATTGAGTTGGCCCACCCTTTGCAGCTATAACAGCTTCAACTCTTCTGGGAAGGCTGTCCACAAGGCTTAGGAGTGGGTCTATGGGAATGTTTGACCATTCTTCCAGAAGCGCATTTGTGAGGTCAGGCACTGATGTTGGACGAGAAGGACTGGCTCACAGTCTCCACTCGACTTCATCCCAAAGGTGTTCTATCGGGTTGAGGTCAGGCCAGTCATGTTCCTCCACCCCAAACTGGCTCATCCATGTCTTTATGGACCTTGCATTGTGCACTGCTGCGCAGTCATGCTAGGCTACAAGCATTACTCTAAACTAGTGGTCTCCAAACTGGGGCACTATCCCTGCCACTGACACCAATGAAGGGTATTTATCCCACTGATACCAGTGATGGGAGACTATTCCTCCCACTGACACCAATGATAGGAAACTATTCCTCCCACTGACACCAATGATGGGACACTATTCCTCCCACTGACACCAATGATGAGGCACTATTCCTCCCACTGACACCAATGATGGGACACTATTCCTCCCACTGATACCAATGATGGGGCACTATTCCTCCCAATGACAACAATGATAGGAAACTATTCCTCCCACTGGCACCAATGATGAGGCACTATTCCTCCCACTGACACCAATGATGGGGCACTATTCATCCCACTGACACCAATGATGGGGCACTATTCCTTCCACTGACACCAATGATGGGGCACTATTCCTCCCACTAACACCAATGATGGGGCACTATTCCTCCCACTGATACCAATGATGGGGCACCATTCCTCCCACTGACACCAATGATGGGACACTATTCCTCCCACTGATACCAATGATGGGGCACCATTCCTCCCACTGACACCAATGATGGGACACTATTCCTCCCACTGACACCAATGAAGGGACACTATTCCTCCCACTGACACCAATGATGAGGCATTATTCCTCCCACTGACACCAATGATGGGACACTATTGCTCCCACTGACACCAATGATGGGGCACTATTCCTCCCACTGACACCAATGATGGGGCACTATTCCTCTCACTGACACCAATGATGGGGCACTATTCCTCTCACTGACACCAATGATGGGGCACTATTCCTCCCACCGATACCAATGATGGGACACTACTCCTCTCACTGACACCAATGATGGGACACTATTCCTCCCACTGACACCAATGATGGGGCATTATTTCTCCCACTGACACCAATGATGGGGCACTATTCCTCCCACTGATACCATTGAAGGGACACTATTCCTCCCACTGACACCAATGATGGGACACTATTCCTCCTACTGATACCAATGAAGGGACACTATTCCTCCCACTGACACCAATGATGGGACACTATTCCTCCTACTGATACTAATGAGGGGACACTATTCCTCCCACTGACACCAATGATGGGGCACTATTCCTCCCACTTGCACCAATGATGGGGCACTATTCCTCCCACTGACACCAGTGATGCGGCACTATTCCTCCTCTTACTGACCTCCATGTGAGAGGTATTGTTACCCCCAGTGATATGATACTGGGGCATGCTCTACTGTCAGTGGCCTCAGTCCAGCCCCCCCTCCCCCAAACTCTCTGCTTTCTAAAGGACAATAAACTGGCCCTTCATTTGGAAATTCCTGATCTGCACCTTTTATGATGGTATACATTTCCCACCATTGTATAATAATGTATCAGCTGTGTATTCAGGCAGGGAAATTGAACTGAACATTTTCTGGCCCGGTCAGGCTTGCAGTCCTCTGGGTGTCAGAAGCTCCCGGTAGACCATCTCCTATATCTGGCCATGGAGGTGATAACAGTAAAAACAATTTTCTAAGCACTTAGAGGCAGCCTCCAGAGAGAGCATCTCCAACCGCGCGCCTTCATCCAACATGACATAAGTGTGACTCTCTCCAGCTAAAAGCAGCGTGTCATCCAGAGATCACCGGCCACTCCGTACCATTCACCGTATACAGAGCTCAGGGCAACATACACTATATTACCAAAAGTATTGGGACACCTGCCTTTACACTCACATGATCTTTATCGGCATCCCAGTCTTAGTCCGTAGGGTTCAATATTGAGTTGGCCCACCCTTTGCAGCTATAACAGCTTCAACTCTTCTGGGATGGCTGTCCACAAGGTTTAGGAATGTCTATGGGAATGTTTGACCATTCTTCCAGAAGAACATTTGTGAGGCTAGGCACTGATGTTGGACGAGAAGACCTAGCTCGCATTCTCCGCTCTAATTTATCCCGAAGGTCTTCTATCAGGTTGAGGTCAGGACTCTGTGCAGCGCCAGAGAAGTTCCTCCATGCCAAACTCGTTCATCCATGTCTTTATGGACCTTGCTTTGAGCACCGGTGTTGGAACAGGAAGGGGCCATCTCCAAACTGTTCCCACAAAGTTGGGAGCATGAAATTGTCCAAAATGTCTTGGTATGCCGACGCCTTAAGAGTTCCCTTCACTGGAACTAGGGGGCCAAGCCCAACCCCTGAAAGACAACTCCACACCATAATCCCCCCCTCCGCCAAATGGCTTAGGCCAGTGCACAAAGTAAGATCCATATATACATGGATGAGCGAGTTTGGGGTGGAGAAACTTCACTGGGGTCAAGGAAACTCTTAAGGCGTCAGCATACCAAGACATTTGGGATAATTTCATGCTCCCAACTTTGTGGGAGGAGTTTGGGGATTGCTCCTTCCTGTTCCTACATGACTGCGCACAAGTGCACAAAGCAAGGTCCATAAAGACATGGATGAGCGAGTTTGGGGTGGAGGAACTTGACTGTCCTGCACAGAGTCCTGACCTAAACCTGATAGAATACCCTTGGGATGAATTAGTGCGGAGACTGTGAGCCAGGCTTTCTTGTCCAACATCAGTGCCTAAACTCACAAATGCACTTCTGGAAGAATGGTCAAACATTCCCATAGACACTCCTAAACCTTATGGACAGCCTTCCCAGAAGAGTTGAAGCTGTTATAGCTGCAAAGGGTGGGCCAACTCAATATTGAACCCTACGGACTAAGACTGGGATGCCATTAAAGTTCATGTGTGTGCAGGACAGCCATCAGAAATGTTTTGGCCCCTGCACAGCTTTAGGCCTGGGCCCCCCAGGGCTGGTCCAATGGTCTTCCCACTAAATCCAGCCACTGGCCATAACACCAAGTCCTTCAGTGCACCCACCTTTATTTTAACACTCTTACAATTTAATATAAGAAAATCAATCCAATCCAGCAAAGAGACATCCCATTCCAGCAAAGAGACGGCCCCATATATTCTGAAAAGAGACAGCCCAATCAAGCAAAGAGACATCTCAATCCAGCAAAGAGGTGGACCCATATATTCAGCAAACAGACACTCTAATATACTCATCAAAGAGACATCCCAATCCAGCAAAGAGACGGCCCCAAATATTCTGCAAAGAGACAGCCCAATCCAGCAAAGAGACATCTGAATCCAGCAAAGAGACAGACCCATATATTCTGCAAAGAGACAGCCCAATCAAGCAAAGAGACATCTCAATCCAGCAAAGAGATGGACCCATATTTTCAGCAAAGAGACATTGTAATATACTCAGCAAAGAGACATCCCAATCCAGGAAAAAGACATACCACCAGCTGCATTGTCTCCCTCTGTGGCTGCCCTGCTCCCTAGTCACTACAGAGACATCCAAATCCAGCAAAGAGACGGCCCCATATATACTGCAAAGAGACAGCCCAATCCAGCAAAGAGACATCCCTAACCAGCAAAGAGACAGACCCATATATTCAGCAGACTTTCTCATACAGTCAGCAAATGAATATCCCAATCCAGCAATGAGACAGTCCCATATATTCTGCAAAGAGACAGCCCAATCAAGAAAAGAGACATCTCAATCCAGATAAGAGATGGACCCATATATTCAGCAAAGAGACATTCTAACAAACTCAGCAAAAAGACATCCCAATCCAGCAAAGAGATGGACCCATATATTCTGCAAAGAGACAGCCCAATCCAGCAAAGAGACATCCATAACCAGCAAAGAGACAGACCCATATATTAAGCAAACAGACTTTCTCATACAATCAGCAAAGACATATCCCAATCCAGCAACGAGACAGACCCATGCATTCTGCAAAGAGACAGCCCAATCAAGCAAAGCTGCCCTTCTCTAGCAATTGCTAGTCTTGTTGGTTGGGGCCTGGGCGGTCAGGCCCCTCGGTAGGTCCGGGCCCCCTACATGTGTATGGCCTGTCCCCCCTGATTCCCTGTGTGTGTGTAAAGGCAGGCGTCCCAATACTTTTGACAATATGGTGTATATCAGAGCACTCTGCCACTGAATAGACAGAATTGCCATGTACAGGTTATGAACAGATCTCTCACGTCGTATTTTCATCTCTTATATAAGACCCAGCTCTGCCTTCTCACTTGGCGGATCTTCGAAGAGGATCTGAAATCCTGAAGATTCTTCTTTATATATTTCCTTTATATTATTATTCTCATGCAATAGTACGGGGAATAGTGTAAGAAATATAAAACTCAGCTCTGCCACCTTATCACTAGCTGACTATTTCACTAAAAAATCAATGGCTGCTGGTAGACAGGGAAGGGGGAGTGAAAGACAGATACTTAACGGACAGGGAAGGGGGAGTGAAAGACAGATACTTAACGGTTTAGATTACTCAAATGGGTTCTGTGTTTACACTTATGATAATGTGTATTGTACTTCAATGTCAGAGACAGGCTCTCCCTATTGTCTGTGTATTGAGGTGTGATGTGGATTCTGTTAAGCCTGTCTGTTCAATTGTTAATTGTTAATGAACTCACATAGTGTTTCTGTCCAGGTGTCTAGATAATTAGTTCAGGTTAATTCTATTTCTGTATACAATTTCATCTGCATATAATGTAATCAGGCAACCCCTGACCTGTGTGTGGTAATTTGATTGGGAGGGGGATATATACATGTGTGTATATATTGAGTGTGAAACTGTTCAATAAAGGGGAGATTCCAGTACAAGCTAAGTTGTCGGCTAGTTTTGTATGGGGGCAGCTGGAATATTTAATATCTATGTTCAAGACTGAGAGGAAGCCGTATACTGATGGAAGTCCACAAGCACAGTGTGGGTCTCAGTTCCGTAACAGGGAGTGTCCACCGAATCATTCAGCTGTGCGTGTAATGTGAATAGCAGGAGATCAGATTCCACTGGCTCTTCGGGATTTTTACAGAATTGGTTTTAGAGCCAAAAAAAAAAAAAAAAAGGCATTTATGTATATAACCCACTATTGCTAACGTATTAACCACTTCAGCCACGGAAGATTTACCCACTTCATGACCAGGGCATTTTTTGGCGATACGGCACTGCGTTACTTTAACTGACAATTGCGCGATCGTGCGATGCTGTACCCAAAAAAAAAAAGAAAATTGTAAATAAATTGATACACTAAACCTGGGTTATAAAAAAGCAGCACCTGAAATCCCTGAACCTTGGGAATCAGAAATGGTATATAGTAGTGAAGGTGCGCTAATTATGACACTTAACAAAATAAACAAATATTTTTATCAGTGATAAATATACGTAAGTGAAGAATCTCTATGACTATAACCCAAAAAAAAAATGTATGTCCTTTTTTTCCCCACAAATAGAGCTTTATTTTTGTGATATTTGGTCACCTCTGCCATTTTTTTTTTTTTTTTTTGCACTATAAACAAAAAAAGAGATTTGAAAAAAAAAAAACAATATTTTTTACTTTCTGCTATAAAACATCCAATAAAAAAAAAAAATGTAAAAATTCAAATTTCTTCATCACTTTAGGCCAATATGTATTTTGCTACATATTTTTGATTAAAAAAAAAAAAAATTCCAATAAGCGTATTTTAATTGGTTTGAGCAAAAGTTATCGTGTCTACAAACTATGGGATAGATTTATGGAATTATATTTTTTTTATTAATTCATTTATTTATTTAATGTTTTTTTTACCAGTAATGGCGGTGATCAGCAATTTTTAGCGGGATTGCGATGGACAATTCCGACACTAAGTGACACTTTTTTAGGGACCACTGACACCAATACAGTGATCAGTGCTAAAAGTATGCACTGTCACTGTACTAATGACACTGGCAGGGAAGGGGTTAACATCAGGGGCGATCAAAAGGTTAAACGTGTAATTAGGGAGTGCTTGCTATAAACAAAAAAAACAAAAAAAAAAAACAATTTTGAAAAAAAAAAAAAAAAAAAAATATATATATATTTTTTACTTTCTGCTAAAAAACACATCCAAAAAAAAATGTAAAAAATAAATAAATAAAAAATAAATAAAAATTATTCATCAGTTTAGGCCAATATGTATTCTGCTACATATTTTTGATAAAAAAATAAAAAAAATCCCAATAAGCGTATTTTAATTGGTTTGAGCAAAAGTTATCGTGTCCACAAACTATGGGATAGATTTATGGAATTTTTATTTATTTAATGGTTTTTACCAGTAATGGCGGTGATCAGCAATTTTTAGCAGGATTGCGATGGACAATTCCGACACTAAAGCCCCGTACACACGTACTGATCGTCGGCCGAACGATCGGCCGTCTTTTGTCCAGGGCTGTCCTGTCTGTTGAAAACTGCAAAAGACTGCCAACAACAGCCGACTGCAGAAGTGATGTCATGTGATGGTTAACTTTCCGTGTGTTTTTTCTTCTCTGAGCATGCCCAGTCTTGCAAATCTGCTGTCTGTTGGCCGAATTCTGTACTGACTGACGAACAATCGGCCGTTCTGGTGACGGCCAACAAATATTTTAAAGTCTGCACGACAGATTCTGTTCGGCCGAAAATGCGCTGTCGGCTGTCGGAAGCATCATACTAACAAGCCTACAATCGGCTGATCGGTCGGCGGCCGAATATTTACGGCCGACAATCGGTACGTGTGTATGGGGCTTAAGTGACACTTTTTTAGGGACCAGTGACACCAATACAGTGATCAGTGCTAAAAGTATGCACTGTCACTGTACTAATGACACTGGCAGGGAAGGGGTTAACATCAGGGGCGATCAAAGGGTTAATCGTGTGCTTAGGGAGTGCTTGCTATAAACAAATTAAACAAAAAAAGAGCAACAATTTTGAAAAAAAAAAAAAAAACATTTGTTACTTTCTGCTATAAGGCTCCGTTCACATGTTAGCGTATGGATCATGGGCAGAACCGCCGCAGTTCCGCCCGCGGTCCAGAGATTATTGCAAATCGCGGGACGCCTGTGCGTTGCCCGTTGATTTGCAATAGACCCCCAAGCGCTGAGCGATGTTGCCACGATTTCCGCCTGCCGAATCGCGGTAACATCGCGCAAAAAAAAAAATCGCGGGACGCATTACGACCAAAAAAGTACAAGAGCTTATTTGGATCGTATTGCGTCCCGCGATTTTTTTTGCGTGATGTTACCGCGATTCGGCAGGCGGAAATCGCGGCAACATCGCTCAGCGTTTGGGGGTCTATTGCAAATCAACGGGCAACGCACAGGCGTCCCGCGATTTGCAATAATCTCCGGATCGCGGGCGAAACTGCGGCGGTTCTGCCCGTGATCCATACGCTAACATGTGAACGGAGCCTTAAACACATCCAAAAAATAAATGTAAAAAATAAATAAATAAATAAAAATTCTTCATCAGTTTAGGCCAATATGTATTCTGCTACATATTTTTGATAAAAAAAAAAAAAATCCCAATAAGCGTATTTTAATTGGTTTGAGCAAAAGTTATCGTGTCTACAAACTATGGGATAGTTTTATGGAATTTTTATTTATTTAATGGTTTTTACCAGTAATGGCGGTGATCAGTGGGATTGCGATGGACAATTCCGACACTAAGTGACACTTTTTCAGGGACCAGTGACACCAATACAGTGATCAGTGCAAAAAGTATGCACTGTCACTGTACTAATGACACTGGCAGGGAAGGGGTTAACATCAGGGGCGATCAAAGGGTTAAACGTGTGCTTAGGGAGTGCTTGCTATAAACAAAATAAACAAAAAAAAGAGCAACAATTTTGAAAAGAAAAACAAAAAAAAAAAACAATATGGGTCCTTTCACACGGCCGCTCCGTGTGAAAGGTCCGCTGCGGGACTTTTTTTTTTTTTTTTTCCACGGAGCGGATGACATTTCTGTCATCCGCTCCGTGTGCCCGCATATCATCCCATTCGTTTGCGGATGATATGCGGACATAATGTAAGTATATGGCACTGCGGATGTCAGCGGATGACACCGCTGACATCCGATTTTCCTTCCTTTCCGTTTTTTACATGGAAGAAAAAATAGGATTCTGTTCCATTCGAAAAAACGGAACAGAACTGAAAGGAAGGAAATCGGATGTCAGTGGATGGTATTCCGCTGACATCCGCAGTGCCATTCACTTACATTATGTCCGCAAATCATCCGCAAACGGATGGGATGATTTGCGGACACACGGAGCGGCCGTGTGAAAGGACCCTATTTTTTACTTTCTGCTATAAAACACATAAAACAATGTAAAAAATAAATAAATACAAAATAAATAAAAAATCTTCATCAGTTTAGGCCAATATGTATTCCATAAATTCCCAATAAGCGTATTTTAATTGGTTTGAGCAAAAGTTATCGTTTCTACAAACTATGGGATAGATTTATGGAATTTTTATTTATTTAATGGTTTTTACCAGTAATGGCGGCGATCTGCAATTCTTGAGCAGGATTGCGATGGACAATTCCGACACCAAGTGACACTTTTTCAAGGATCCAGTGACACCAATACAGTGATCAGTGCTAAAAATATGCACTGTCACTGTACTAACGACACTGGCAGGGAAGGGGTTAACATCAGGGGCGATCAAAGGGTTAAACGTGTGCTTAGGGAGTGCTTGCTATAAACAAAATAAACAAAAAAAAGCAACAATTTTGAAAAAACAAAACAATAAAAACAAACAATATTTTTTACTTTCTGCTATAAAACACATCCAAAAAAAAAAGAAGTAAAAAATAAATAAATAAAAAATAAATACAAATTCTTCATCAGTTTAGGCCAATATGTATTCTGCTACATATTGTTGATAATAAAAAAATCCCAATAAGCGTATTTTAATTGGTTTGAGCAAAAGGTATTGTGTCTACAAACTATGGGATAGATTTATGGAATTTTAATTTATTTATTTCATGTTTTTTTTACCAGTAATGGCGGTGATCAGCAATTTTAGAGCGGGACTTCGATGGACAATTCCGACACTAAGTGACACTTTTTTAGGGACCAGTGACACCAATACAGTGATCAGTGCTAAAAGTATGCACTGTCACTGTACTAATGACACTGGCAGGGAAGGGGTTAACATCAGGGGCGATCAAAGGGTTAAACGTGTAATTAGGGATTGCTTGCTATAAACAAAATAAACAAAAAAGAGCAACAATTTTGAAAAGAAAAACAAAACAAAAAAAAAAATATTTTTTACTTTCTGCTATAAAACACATAAAACAATGTAAAAAATAAATAAATAAAAAAAAAAAATTCCCAATAAGCGTATTTTAATTGTTTTGAGCAAATGTTATCGTGTTTACAAACTATGGGATAGATTTATGGAATTTTTATTTGTTTAATGGTTTTTACCAGTAATGGCGGTGATCAGCAATTTTTAGCGGGATAGCGATGGACAATTCCAACACTGGGTGACACTTTTAGGGACCAGTGACATCAATACAGTGATCAGTGCTAAAAGTATGCAATGTCACTGTACTAATGACACTGGCAGGGAAGGGGTTAACATCAGGGGCGATCAAAGGGTTAAACAAGTGCTTAGGGAGTGCTTGCTATAAACAAAATAAACAAAAAAAGAGCAACAGTTTTGAAAAAAAAAAAAAAAAAACAATATTTGTTACTTTCTGCTATAAAACACATCAAAAAAAAAAAATGTAAAAAATAAATAAATAAAAAATAAATAAAAATTCTTCATCAATTTAGGCCAATATGTATTCTGCTACATATTTTGGTAAAAAAAAAAAAAAAAATCTTTTTAAGCGTATATTGATTGGTTTGCGCAAAAGTCTACAAATTACAGAGTATTTTTTATGGAATTTTTATTTATTTATTTTTTTTTTTTACTAGATACATTGCAACATGTACCCGGTAATATCTCCAAAGTAAAAAAGGAGAACTGCTCACTGTGTTGAAACCATTTATTAATCCATCCAACAGACAGGCCAGTCCATCCGAGTTGCAAACACAGAATGCGCTTCACTCAGTAAGGAGCTGACCCTATGTCTTACCAAGTGAAACGCGTTTGGGTGTTTGCACCTGGGGTGGACTGGTCTGTTTGTTGGATGGAGACTTTGAACATGCCGTACGGCTCCCCTTTTCTTATTTGGAGCTGCTTCAGAGACTGCCTAGTGGCCAACGGCTCCTATCATTGGCGGTAGCCTGGGGATTAGAGTCTGCAGCGGAGTATCTGCTTTTGGTCTACCTGGTTAATATTTTCTCCTCTTCAGGGTGCATTTATGGTTTAATTCATCATCTCTAGCAGATGCTGGGGCTTACACCGGCCAGGCACAGACGCTCGCCGCATCAGATAAACTTTCGAGAGCCCAGGCGACCGGAGAGGTCATTAAATTCAGAAAAAAATGCTCGGCATCGAGCACCTGAGATGAATACTCACGCGGTGTCGGAAATAATGGAACACAGTGTTACATTTGTCTTGTAGATTATGACAGCCAAGCTTCACGATAAAAGGTATTTCTCCAGGGAGGGCCGTGCACGAGAGAAGGCGGGAGAGCGGCTGGGAAAATAATAACATTTTTCTGAACATTTCTTTCCACGAGCAACATTGTCCGTGCTGCACTGACAGCTTCCACACTAGACTCTTGGAAATTGGGCGCTTTAATGTGCGGTAATGTATGACCATTGTATGTGGCTGGTTTTTCTGGTACTTCTTCAAGGACCCTGTGACAGACCCTTGGCACCCTCTTGGGTGCTTTTGCCAAGCAGTGCCTCCTGCTCTCCAAACCCTTCCAGCAGACCGAGAGCTAATACCAGCCCCGTTACCCCAAACATTGTACACAGACCAGATGTTGAGGTAAAACCAAAGGAATGGCTGTTTACTGAATAGAAATATAGGTTTTTATACACTTCAAAAGTAGATCAGTCACCACCAGTGGCAGCTGCTGCTCCATGGGCCGGGGGGGGGCGTCAGACGGACCGCACCGTACCCCCCCCCCAACCCCACCAGGCTGAACACCATACCCACCCCCCCCCCCCGGACCACAGCGAGACAGGAGAGACAGGAGACAGGACAGGGGAGACAGGACAGAGGAGACAGAAGACAGGACAGGACCCCCCCTCACTTACCCTGCCTGGATGCAGTAGCAAGGTGGCGGCGGCTTTGGCTTCTTCCCCGCCTTCTGCGTCTCCTCCCTCTTCCTCCATGCCCAATGACATGGCTTCTCCTTTCAGCCAATCGGGAAATGGGTCTCAAAAAGCAAATTTTCATTCGCTATTGTCACACAACTGGGTGGGCTCGGGCGCACTGCTCTGCGCCCCGAGCCCACCCTTTTTTTTAGCCTGTGAGAGCCTCTGGCTTTAATCACATGGTTAAAAAAAAAAAAGCCCCATTGAACTCCATGCGTCCGGTGCCCCGAATGTAGATTAGGGGGCCGGACGCATGGATAGGGGGGCGGCGCCCCTGCGCCCCATATACACCAGCCGCCACTGGTCACCACATGAACAATAAAACCAAATATTACCCTAAACATCACACCATAGTTAGATAACGAGGCATAGTTGACACAAGGCTAATCCCATCATGTAGGAACTTCCAAGAGTAATAGCCAAATTAGCCAACAGACAGAAAGAATAGGTGACTCAATGAACAATGAGACTTCACACTTGGACAATCCTTTGATTACCCACTTCAGCTCTGGGAGATTTAACCCCCCCCTTTCATGACCAGGTCATTATTTGCGATACGGCACTGCGTTACATTAACCGGTTCCTGACTGGCTGCCGTCTTTTTACTGAGGCAATGTGGCTCTGCTGCGCAAATCGACATAGGTCTGCGTCAGTCATGAGCAGGCAGCTACGGGACGCTCCCACCCCCACTCGGCACCGGGGAAGCCGATGCAGGGGTCAGGCACCTCCAATTGCCACCTGACACCCGCGATCGCTCCCCGCTGAGAGAGAAGAACGGTCGGCTGTTGTAAACACAGCTGACCGTTCTTCTCCCTGGAATGATCACAGAGTGCCTGTGATCCTTCTATATAGGATCACAGGTCTCTATGGTCATTTCACAAGCCACACCCCCCACAGTTATAATCACTCCTCTAGGCTCACATTTAACCCCTTTGATCACCCACAGTGTTAACCCCTTCCCTGCCAGTGTCATTATTACAGTAACAGTGCATATTTTTAGCACTGATTACTGTAGTAATGTCACTGGTCCCCCCAAAAGTGTCAAAAATGTCAGTCAGGGGTCCGGTCTGTCCGCCGCAATGTCACAGTCTCGCAAAAAATCGCAGATTGCCGCCATTACATGTAAAAAAGAAAATTACAAAAATCTTTCCCGTAGTTAGTAGATGTGATAACTTTTGCGCAAACCAATCAAAATACGCTTATTGCGATTTTTTTTTTTTTTTTACCAAAAAAAAATGTAGCAGAAAACAAATTGGCCTAAAATGTTTTTGATTTTGAATTTTTTTTTTTTTGGGGGGAGGGGCGGGGAATGTTATATAGCAAAATGTGAAAATATTGTTTTTTTTTTTTTTCAGAATTGTCACTGTTTTTTTGTTTATAGCGCAAAAAATAAAAATCGATGAAATACCACCAAAAGAAAGCTTTATTTGTGGGGAAAGAATGACATCAATTTTATTTGGGTACAGCGTCGCACGACCGCGCAATTGTCTATTAAACTAACGCAGTGCCGAATCGCAAAATATGGCCTTGTCATTAAGGGGGCAAATCCTTCCGGTACAAAAGTGGTTAACTGACAACTGCGCGGTCGTGCGACGCTGTACCCAAATACAATTTTGTCCTTTTTTCCCCACAAATAAGAGATTTATTTTGGTGGTATTCGATCACCTCTGAGGTTTTTATTTTTTGCGCTATAAAAAAAAAGCCAGACAATTTTGAAAAAAAAAAACAAAAAACTATTTTTTAATTTCTGCTATAAAACATCTATTTTAAAAAAAATGTAAAAAAAAAATCTAATTTCTTCATCAATTTAGGCCAATATGTATTCACGTAAGAAAAAAAAAATCCCAACAGGCGTATATTGATTTGCGCAAACGTGATAGCGTATTTATGGAATGTTTTTAATTATTTATTTATTTTTACTAGTAATGGCGGTAATCAGCGGCTTATAGTGGGGGACAAATTGGACACTAACTGACACTTTTTTTGGGGACCAGTGACACTAATACAGTAATCAGTGCTAAAAAACATATGCACTGTCACTGTACTAATGATACTGGCTGGGAAGGGGTTAACATCGGGGTAATCAAAGGGTTAACTGTGTGCCTAGCCAGTGTTTGTGTACAGTGTGGGGGAGGTGCTTGTACTAGGTAAAGGCATGGAACACAGGATCCATGCCTTCTTTACTGACAGAACGGCGATCTGCCTCTGTACCCAATGTAGGTGCCAGCAGACATCGAGTCCGCGGTACCCGCTGATCGGCTCCCACTGTGTATAATCACAGCGGGAGCCAGCCGACGGAGCGCATTTGCGCCCGCTACCCGGAAGTGCAGGATCACGTACTGTATATACGTGATCCTGCGCACAGCAGCCGCCCTGTAGCAGTAATATCAGGGGCGATCAAAAGGTTAACTGTGTGCCTAGCCAGTGTTTGTGTACAGTGTGGGAGGTGCTTTAACAAAGGGAAGGTATGGATCCATGGAACACAGGATCCATGCCTTCTATACTGACAGAACAGCAATCTGCCTGGTTTACGTAAGCAGCAGTGGCGGCTGGGGCTCCATGGGTCAGGGGGGCGGCAGACGGACCGCACCATACACCCCACCGCCCCCCCTGGACCACACCAGGCCACACCCCCCCGGACCACAGCATGACAGTACAGGACCCCCCCAGCATGACAGTACAAGACCCCCGGCTCACTCACCCATCTGCAGCAGCAGGTGACGGCGACAGCGACGGCTTCTTCCCCGTCTTCTGCGTTTCCTCCCTCCTCCTCCATGCCCAATGGCATGGCTTCTCCTTTCGGCCAATCGGGAAACAGGTCTCAGGATCTGCTTCCTGATTGGCCAGGAGGAGGATCCATGTGACAATAGCGAATTTTAATTTGCTATTGTCACACAACTGGGTGGGCTCAGGGTGCACTGCTCTGCCCCCCAAGCCCACCCTTTTTTTTAGCCTATTAGAGTCCCTGGCTCTAATCACATGGCTAAAAAAAAAAAAAGAGCCCTATTTAAGTCCATGTGTGCGATTTTTTGATCATGCGCTATAAACAAAAAAATAGCGTCGATTTTGCAAAAATAACAATATTTTTCACATTTTTTTATATGAAATTCCCCAAAAAAAATTTAAAAATCAAAATTTTTTAACATTTTCGGCCAATTTGTTTTATGCTACATATGTTTGGTAAAAAAATCGCAAAAAGCGTATTTTGATTGGTTTGCGCAAAAGTTATCGCGTTTACTAACAAAGGGAAAGATTTTTGTCATTTTTGTTGTTTTTTTTTAACGCGTAATGGCGGCGATCTGCGTTTTTTTTTTGCGGTACTGCGACATTGCGGCGGACAGATCGGACCCTTGACTGACATTTTTGACACTTCTGGGGGTACCAGTGACATTACTACAGTAATCAGTGCTATACATATGCACTGTTACTGTAAAAATACACTGGCAGTGAAGGGGTTAACTTTATTTGAGAGGGAGGAGCTGTGTGTGTCCCTAGGGGCGTGATTCTAACTGTGATTGGCTGTGGCTTGAGCTGTAGAAACAGTGATCAACGGTCCTACATAGTAGAACCGTGTGATCACAGTTTCTACACAGGGGAGAATGACAGGCGGCTTGTTTACACTAGCCGCCTGACTTTCTCCCTCTCCCCCGACGATCGCTGAGTGACCGGCGGACATCGGGTCCACCGGTCACACGCGCGGGGGGGGTCCGTGACCACGCGGGAGCGGGAGCGCGCCACCGGCGGCGCGCGCTCGCTCCCCAGAGCCTCACAGGCTAGTGACGTACCCCTACGCAACTCTGCCTGTGAGGGGCTGACCGCCGCAGTATATCTTCTTGCGGCGGTCGGCAAGTGATTAACTAATTTGATCACATGGCCACATTAGGTCAATTAAATTAACCTAACATGGCCATATGCCTTAATTAGGAGCACCCATTTACCTAATATGGGTATATGGCCATATTAGATCAATGCCATTGACCTAATATGGTCATGTAACCATAAAATATGAAGGCCATATGCCCCTATTAAGTCAACGTTATCGAAATTAGATCAAGCATTGCCAGCCCTGTGGCCAAATTATCTTAATGATGTAATGCGCATCCCTGTCTCTAATTATAGGTATTACTGTGGGGCAGGGATGCACATGGCATATTAGGTCAACGATGATGTCACATTGACACAATCCCATTGACCTAATATGGCCACATGCCCATATTAGGTCGATCAGGACCTAGTATGGGATGGGTATATGGCCACAATAAGTCAATGCTATAGACCTAATATGGCCATGTGACCATATTAGGTCAATGTTATAGACCAGGGATCCTCAAACTACGGCCCTCCAGATGCTGCGGAACTATACATCCCATGAGGCATTGCAAAACTCTGACATTCACAGACATGACTAGGTATGATGGGAAATGTAGTTCCTGAACAACTGGAGGGCCATAGTTTGAAGACCCCTGTTATAGACCTTACATGGCCAAATTAGATCAAGCATCCCCACCACCCCTGTGGCCAAATTAGATCATTGATCTCATGAGCATTCCCATCCCTTCGTATATGTATCGCTTTGGGGTGGGGATGCGCATGACACCAAATGTCCATATTAGGTCAATGATGTCACATGTATCCCCCTTCCCTTTACTTGAACTAATTTGGCCACATTAGGTCAATAATATTGAACTATGGCTATATGCCCTTATTAGGTCAATCATTGACCTTAATTGGCAAATAACTCATGTGGCAATATTAGGTCAGTGATTAATCACGCATCCCCACCCCACAGCTGCACATATACAAAGGGGTGGGGATGTTTGTGATACCATTGACCTATTTTGGTCACATGGTCATATCAAGTCAATGACTTTGACCTTATATTGCCATATTAGGTCAATTATGTCAATAACATCCCTGCTTCTTCGCATATGTGCTGTGGCAGGGTGGGGAATCTCTTGCCCCCAGCTTATTGGCCCAGCAATAACAGATAGCTTCCAGGTTTGGATCAAACCCAAGCTCATGTGACTTTTCTCTAGGTTTGAGGTCATCCATAAGAGCTCCATGTTTGTGTCTATTTCTCACCATCTGAAGTTTGGGTGATGGGGGGGGGGGGGGTGTGGTCAGACTAGTTATGGTCACTCCCTCAATTTTAATGAGTGCATTAATAAGTACAATAACCCAAACTAAATACGAGGCCCTTGCATTGCATAGTTGTTGGTGGATGTACAGGAGATTGTACAATCAGACTGTGAGGTGTGTGGTTAGCTGTAGGTTGCATGACGTCCCCCCTCTCTGCAGACTGTCCATTCTAGGGATCCTCTGAGGATCCTATTTATGTATACAGTAATATTTTCCTATAGTCCGCCCGGGGAAGTTCTATCACCACCGTGCAGAGGTGCATGCTGGGAAACCTCCCAGGGCGGATCATTTGCATATTTCTTTCACAGGAGGAGAGCAACCTTCTTACCGTCTTCTGTCTAAAAATAAAAACTTGACAACGTCTCCTGATGGCATCTGCTGTGTTACCGGCACAAGACTCTGCGGCATCGCATCAAACGCCAAACACCCCCCGGGAGATGAGCCGCCCCAGGCCAACAGACTGGAGGCACTATAATGGGGGGGGGGGGGGGGATCAGGAGAAAACACAGGACTTTCCATTGCTTATCTCAAATTCTCTATCTATCTATTATTCATTCATACAGTATCTCACAAAAGTGAGTACACCCCTCAGATTTTTGTAAATATTTTATTCTATCTTTTCATGTGACAACACTGAAGAAATGACACTTTGCTACAATGTAAAGTAGTGAGTGTACAGCTTGTATAACAGTGTAAATTTGCTGTCCCCTCAAAATACCTCAACACACAGCCATTAATGTCTAAACCGCTGGCAACAAAAGTGAGTACACCCCTAAGTGAAAATGTCCAAATTGGGCCCAAAGTGTCAATATTTTGTGTGGCCACCATTATTTTCCAGCACTGCCTTAACCCTCTTGGGCATGGAGTTCACCAGAGCTTCGCAGGTTGTCATTGGAGTCCTCTTCCACTCCTCCATGATGACATCACGGAGCTGGTGGATGTTAGAGACCTTGCGCTCCTCCCCCTTCCATTTGAGGATGCCCCACAGATGCTCAATAGGGTTTAGGTCTGGAGACATGCTTGGCCAGTCCATCACCTTTACCCTCAACTTCTTTAGCAAGGCAGTGGTCATCTTGGAGGTGTTTGGGGTCGTTATGTTGGAATATTGCCCTGTGGCCCAGTCTCCGAAGGGAGGGGATCATGCTCTGCTTCAGTATGTCACAGTACATGTTGGCATTCATGGTTCCCTCAATGAACTGTAGCTCCCCAGTGCCGGCAGCACTCATGCAGCCCCAGACCATGACACTCCCACCACCATGCATGACTGTAGGCAAGACACACTTGTCTTTGTTCTTCTTACCTGGTTGCCGCAACACACGTTTGAAACCATCTGAACTAAATAAGTTTATCTTGTTCCCATCAGACCACAGGAGATGGTTCCAGTAATCCATACCCTTAGTCTGCTTGTCTTCAGCAAACTTTTTACGGGCTTTCTTGTGCATCATCTTTAGAAGAGGCTTCCTTCTGGGACGACAGCCATGCAGACCAATTTAATGCAGTGTGCGGCGTATGGTCTGAGCACTGACAGGCTGACTCCCCACCCCTTCAACCTCTGCAGCAATGCTGGCAGCACTCATACGTCTATTTCCCAAAGACAACCTCTGGATATGAGGCTGAGCACGGCACTCAACTTCTTTGGTGGACCATGGCCAGGCCTGTTCTGAGTTGAACCTGTCCTGTTAAACTGCTGTATGGTCTTGGCCACTATGCTGCAGCTCAGTTTCATGGTCTTGGCAATCTTCTTATAGCCTAGGCCATCTTTATGTAGAGCAACAATTCTTTTTTTCAGATCCTCAGAGAGTTCTTTGCCATGAGGTGCCATGTTGAACTTACAGTGACCAGTATGAGAGAGTGAGAGCGATAACGCCAAATGTAACACACCTGCTCCCCATTCACACCTGAGACCTTGTAACACTAACGAGTCACATGACATCGGGGAGGGAAAATGGCTAAATGGGCCCAATTTGGACATTTTCACTTAGGGGTGTACTCACTTTTGTTGCCAGCGGTTTAGACATTAATGGCTGTGTGTTGAGTTATTTTGAGGGGACAGCAAATTTACACTGTTATACAAGCTGTACACTCACTACTTTACATTGTAGCAAAGTGTCATTTCTTCAGTGTTGTCACATGAAAAGATAGAATAAAATATTTACAAATATGAGGGGTGTACTCACTTTTGTGAGATATTCTGTCCGTCCGTCTATCTATCTATCTATCTATCTATCTATCTATCTATCTATCTATCTATCTATCTATCTATCTATCTATCTATCTATCTATCCATCCATCCATCCATCCACCCATCCATCCACCCATCCATCCATCCATCTCTCATTCTGCTCAGTGTGGAGGATGACGAATACTCAAAGTAAAATTTGTCAGCTGGAAGAAAAGAAGATTATGATTCTCGGGTTTTATTGAAGAACAATTGGTCAGTGTGAATCTCCTGCAGCTATTTATCCGGATATTTCAGCTCTGCAGCGCCGGTACATTAACAAAGGCTGTGCGGTATAAAACAGACGGATGATCAGATGATGTTCCTGTAGGGATGAATAATGTGTGTTGGGGGAGGGGTTTTCTCTCTACAGCCGAGCTATAACCTGAAGCGACCTTCTCCACTGCTGCAGTGCCACCTCTGACCAGCAGGAGCATACTGACAACCACTAAATATCCCTGTGTAGAGTCTGATGGGGGTCTACAGCAGAACTAGCGGCTGTGTGCAGACGCTTCCAATACCAAGCAGTGCAGCAGTGATCGGTTTAGCACCATTTCATGGCACATTTATTGGGCGGTATTTATGCGCGAATGTACATTGTATTAAAACTGAACTGCGGAATGAGTAACTAATATCTGAATCTATGGGTCATGTGTATTCTTCTTGAATCTCAGTGAATTTTGTGCATTTCCAATCTGAGACTTCCTGTAATAAAGACCGCCTACTGCTGCTCTCTCTCCTTGAGCAGGAGGACTGGTCTGGTCTCCGCCCCCTCCTGTAGTTTTCTGCAGGCAGCCTGTAGTGGGTGGAGCCTGTTTGGTTCTGCTCTCTGCACAGGCTATGCACAGCACAGTTATAATGTCTTTCCTACGTTTGCAACGGTGGCGGCTGGTGCTAAACAATTTTGGGGGGGCACCAAACAACCTCCCCCCCAGGTCCGCACTCCCTGGCTTCCACCCGGCTAGCCTGGTCTTCTTTTAGATCCGCCTCCTGTCCTGATTGGCCAGGCTGACAAGTTGGAAACCAATGGCGAAGAAATTGATTCACTAGCATCCCAAGTGGGAGGGTTTGGGGCGCCCCGAGGACAACCTTTTACAAGCCAATTGAAGCTTCAAGCTCTAATCACCTGCTTGTAAAAAAATGGAAGATCTCATAGAAAGTCATTAGTCTGGCGCCCGCATGAAAACTAGGGGGGGGGGGGGCGGCACCCCTGTGCCTCTTATGGACTGGCCGCCACTGGTTTGCAAGATAATATGTTGGATTACAAAGGCATTTGCTGAACACAAAGTGAATTTATATCCTTTGTGGCTATTTGGGAATATAATCAAATTATAGTCTAACCTTTAAATAGGATGTCAAAGTAGAATTCCAAACTTAACTTGTCCTAAAAATGCTCCCCCCTCCCCCTTCCTAACACCTATGTTGACTAATCTTGTAAAGAAGATGTATATACTAACCTGTTTTCAACCTGGAGCGTATGGGTGACGTCAACACGCCTGCAATTCTCAGCCATTGTTGAGTGCTC
Organism: Pelophylax lessonae; assembly: GCF_965119305.1. NCBI lineage: Eukaryota > Metazoa > Chordata > Amphibia > Anura > Ranidae > Pelophylax > Pelophylax lessonae. The sequence continues at coordinate 7,835,313 of NC_138774.1, read as the reverse complement.
TCTCCTCACATGACCCCTGTGTCAGCCAGCAGCAGCTACAGGGGAGAGGAGAGAGCGTCAACAATGGCTGGGACATGGGAGCTTATGGGTGACGTCATCACGCCTGCAATTCCCAGCCGTTGTTAAGCGATCTCTCCTCATATGATCCCTGTGTCAGCCAGCAGCAGCTGCAGGGGAGAGGAGAGAGCGTCAACAATGGCTGGGACATGGGAGCTTATGGGTGACGTCATCACGCCTGGAATTCTCAGCAGTTGTTAAGCACTCTCTCCTCATATGATCCCTGTGTCAGCCAGCAGAGACTGCAGGAGAGAGAGGAGAGCATCAAGAATGCTGGGACATGGGCGCTTATAGGTGACGTCACCACACCTGGAATTCCTAGCCATTGTTGAGAGATCTCTCCTCACATGACCCGTGTCAGCCAGCAGCAGCTGCAGGGGAGAGGAGAGAGCATCAACAATGGCTGGGTAATGAAAGCTTATGGGTGTTGTCACCCCTCCTGGAATTCCTACCCTTTGTGGGGTGCTCTCTCTCCTCACAGGATACCTGTGTCAGCCAGCAGCAGCTGCAGGGGAGAGAAGGAAGTGTCAACAATGGCTGGAACATGAGAGCCTTTGGGTGATGTCAGCACACCTGGAATTCACAGCCAATGTGGAGCGCTCTCTCCTTACACGATCCCTGTGTCAGGCAGCCGCAGCTGCAGGAGAGAGAAGAGAGCGTCAAGAATGCTGGAACATGGGAGCTTATGGGTGACGTCACCACGCCTGCAATTCCCAGCCATTGTTGAGAGATCTCTCCTCACACGATCCCTGTGTCAGCCAGCAGCAGCTGCAGGGGAGAGGAGAGAGCATCAACAATGGCTGGGACATGGGAGCTTATGGGTGACGTCATCACGCCTGGAATTCTCAGCAGTTGTTAAGCACTCTCTCCTCATGATCTCTGTGTCAGCCAGCAGCAGCTGCAGGAGAGAGAGGAGAGCATCAAGAATGCTGGGACATGGGAGCTTATAGGTGACGTCACCACACCTGGAATTCCTAGCCATTGTTGAGAGATCTCTCCTCACAGGACCCCTGTGTCAGCCAGCAGCAGCTGCAGGGGAGAGAAGGAAGTGTCAACAATGGCTGGGACATGAGAGCCTCTAGGTGATGTCGGCATGCCTGGAATTCCCAGCCAATGTGGAGAGCTCTCTCCTTACACGATCCCTGTGTCAGCCAGCAGCAGCTGCAGGGGAGAGGAGAGAGCATCAAGAATGGCTGGGATATGGGAGGTTATGGGTGACATCACCATACCTGGAATTTCCAGCCGCTGTTAAGTGCTCTCCCCTCATATGATCTCTGTGTCAGCCAGCAGCAGCTGCAGGGGAGATTAGAGAGCATCAACAATGGCTGGGACATGGGAGCTTATGGATGATGTCATCATGCCTGGAATGCCCAGCCAATGTTAAGTGCTCTCTTCTTTCCCCTGCAGCTGCTTTTGGTTGACATAGGGATCACAGGATTGGACCAAAGCAGGCTAAAAAGAAGTAGGTATGCAGATCTTTTTTATAGAGGTTAGTCAGCATAGATGTTAGGAGGGGGACATTTTAAAGAGTTATTAGGCCTCTGGAGATGCACTTTCTATTTGATATATTTGGAGATTGATACATAGTTGATGAGGTTTAAAACAGTCCAATTGTCAAAGTTTTCTATTAATAGTTACACGCAATTGTTTCTAAACCATCTACTGTACATACATCGAGGGGCCAAAGGGTGTGCAAAGTCATACAGCTTGTTTACTTTAGAATGCAGCCACAGGCTGAGAAAAAAAGCCTGTCCCCTGCCAGAATACTGCAGAAAAGTCCTCTGTTCATTGTGTGGAAGCAGCAGCCTCTCTGCAGAAGTCTGGCATGCCCCCCATCCCGGGGAGTCTGAGCTAGAGCTCTCCAGCCAGTAAATGTCCTGACCTCTGCTGATTGGAGAGCTCTAGACTGACTCAGCAGGTGGTGTTTCAGACCTCTGCAGAGAGACTGCTACTTCCACACAGAGAAAAAGGCTCTTTCTTTGCAGCATGCTGGCTCTCTACTCAGGCTCCCCAGGCTCTCTACACTCTACTCGGGCTCACCAGACTCTCCACTCTCTACTCAGGCTCACCAGACTCTCCACTCTCTACTCAGGCTCACCAGACTCTTCACTCTCTACTCAGGCTCCCCAGGCTCTCTACTCAGGCTCACCAGACTCTCTACTCTCTACTAAGGCCTACCAGGCTCTCTACTCAGGCTCACCAGACTCTCCACTCTCTACTCAGGCTCCCCAGGCTCTCTACTAAGGCCTACTAGGCTCTCTACTCAGGCTCACCAGACTCTCTAAACTCTACTAAGGCTCACCAGGATCCCTACTCAGGCTAACCAGACTCTCCACTCTCTACTCAGGCTCACCAGACTCTCTACTCTCTACTAAGGCCTACTAGGCTCTCTACTCTCTACTAAGGCCTACTAGGCTCTCTACTCAGGCTCACCAGACTCTCTAAACTCTACTAAGGCTCACCAGGCTCTCTACTCAGGCTCACCAGGCTCTTTACTCTCTACTCAGGCTCACCAGGCTTTCTACACTGTAATCGGGTTCAACAGGCTCTCTATACTCTACGCAGGCTCACCACACTCTACGCAGGCTCACCACACTCTACTCAGGCTCACCACACTCTACTCGAGCTTACCAGGCTCTCTACTGTCTATTCAGGCTCACCAGGCTCTCTACTCTCTAATCGGGCTCACCATGCTCTCTACACTCTACTCAGGCTCACCAGGCTCTCTACTCTCTAATCGGGCTCACCATGCTCTCTACACTCTACTCGGGCTCACCAGGCTCTCTACCCTCTACTCGGGGTCACCAGGCTCTCTACTCTTGACTTGGGCTATGCAGGCCCTTTACACTCTACTCAAGCTCACCAGGCTCTTAATGCTCTACTCAGGCTCACCAGGCTCTTTACACTCTACTCAAGCTCACCAGGCTCTTTACACTCTACTCAGGCTCACCAGGCTCTCTATGCTCTACTTAGGCTCACCGGACTCACCACACTCTGCTCAGACTCACCGGACTCTCCACACTCTACTCAGGCTCACCAGGATCTCTACACTCTGCTCAGGCTCACCAGAATCTCTACATTATACTCAGGATCACCAGGCTCTCTACTCTCTACTTAGGCTCACCAGGCTCTCTACACTCCTCTCAGGCTCACCAGGATCTCTACATTATGCTCAGGCTCACCAGGCTCTTTACCATCTACCCGGGCTCACCAGGCTCTCTACACTCTACTCAAGCTCACCAGGATCTCTACATTATACTCAGGCTCTTTATACTCTACTTAGGCTCACCAGGCTCTCTACTCTTTACTCTGGTTCACTATTGAACATTTCTATCAATAGTGCCACACAATAGTTTCTCTTTTTTTTTTTTTTTTTAATTTGATCCAACTTGTGAGTTCAGCTTCAAACGTGACAAATTCTTGGATAGTTTTCTCTCGGAATTCAGGTGAGGTTGTTCTTTACGGTGAAATGATTGCACAGCCACCGCGAGCATTATGGGATTAGTTCAGCCCTGAGCTCTGCCAAGGTAATTAGGAAGAAATAAGACCTCTCAGTGCGTCCTTTGGCTGCGGGCGCCGTATCCTCCGCTCCGCACATTGAGGGGGCCATTGATAGTTGATTACCAAATTAAACCATGTGTAATGAGACGAGCAGCAGCGCCTGTCCCCCCGTCACCTCTCCCATCTCTGCCGCCCCAGCTGCCAGCTGTTCAGCTCAAAGCGGCCCTTCACCCCGGAGCAAACCGTCACTTTGTCACAGGTCTCCGTTCCGGCTCCGCAGTACGCACCGCGTCGGCCCTCATCCATATCAATGTGTCTGTGGCTCCTGGCTGGGGCAAAGCCAAAATTCTTTGCAGTTCACCTGTCTGCCTGGGGGGGCAGAATATTCAAACTGAACTAGCATTTAAGGCACCTTTATGTGTGTTTAAACATTTTTGTACAGATGTCAAAATCAACATATTTTGTTAGAAATTACTCAGTTCAGAAGCCCTGGAGAATAAAATGGTGGTAGTTGCCGGGGCGGATAAAAATCAATGAATTAAAAAAACTTATAATAATAATATATATCTATATATATATATATATATATATATATATATATATATATATATATATATATATATATATATATATAGATATACACAGTATATCTATCTATATATATATATATAGATATAGATATATCTATATCTATAAATATATATCTCTATATCTATATATCTATATATATATCAGGGCGGATAAATCAATTAATTAAAAAAAAATCATATTTTATTAAATTTAGACTTTTTTTTAATTTGACCACTTGCCGACCAGCTGCCATATAACTGTTTTACGGCGGCAGGTCAGCAGGTTCCCGCGAAACGCCGTACCTGTAAGGCCACCTGCGGGAGCGATCCTGGGGGCGCACGTGCGTGCACGCCCATTCGCCAGCGTGGAAGCCAATACAAAGGGCCGGCGGCCACGATTGCCACCAGGCGGCCACGATCGCTCCCCGTGAAGAGAGAACCGCTGCCCTCTTTAGAATACTCCTATTTAGGATCACAGGTCTCTGTATTGATTTAACAAGTCCATCCCCCACAAAGGGTAGAAAACTCCCCCTAGGCTCACACTTAATCATTTGATCGCCCCTGGGTTAACCCCTTCCCTGCCAATATCATTAATACAGTGACAGTGCATATTTTTAGCACTGATTACTGCAGTAATGCACCGATCCCCCCCAAAAGCGTCCAAAATGTCAGTTAGGGGTCCAATCTGTCCGCCGCAATGTCGAAGTCCCGCTAAAAATTGCTGACACTTTTAGGGGGGCCAGTGACATTACTTCAGTAATCAGTGAAACGAACCATACCAGGCCACATGCCCTCAACATGGGGGAGTGGGTGCTTTGGGGCATTGGTCGGTGACATCACAACGGGGGCGGTGCCACCAGGTGACGTTGCCAGGTGGTTTTGCCCCTTACCTATATTAGAGCAGAAAAATCGTAAAAAAATTGCCTAGAAGTAAACGGAGCCTTAGAGATTTAAGTAAGGGGTAATTATTTATTTATTATTACTTAGGACTCATTTAATGAAAGTATTTATTAATTATTTATGATCATTTTTATTTATTTTTACATTTAATTATTCATTTGATATTATTATTAAATTTTATTATCGGTAGTAGTATTATTAAATAATAATAATAATAAATAATATATAACCCTAACCCCAACTCCTAATCCTAAATCTAACCTAACCTTAACTCTAACCCCCATTAAGTAAGGGGAAATTATTTATTTATTATCACTTAGGACTCATTTAATGAAAGTTTTTATTAATTATTTATGATCATTTTTATTTGTGTATTTATTTTACATTTAATTATTCATTTGATATTATTATCATTACATTTTATTATTGGTAGCAGTATTATTAAAAAAATAATAAATAAATAATAATAATAATAATAATATATAACCCTAATCCCAACTCCTAATCCCAAAACTAACCTAACCTTAACTCTAACCCCTATTAAGTAAGGGGGAAATTATTTATTTATTATTACTTAGGACTCATTTAATGAAAGTTTTTATTATTTTATTCATGATCATTTTTATTTACTTGTTTATTTATTTTACATTTAATTATTCATTTGATATTATTATTATTATTATTATTATTATTATTATTATTATTATTATTACTACATGTAATTATTGGTAGCAGTATTATTAAAAAATAATAATAATAATAATAATAATATATAACCCTAACCCCAACTCCTAATACTAAACCTAACCTAACCTTAACTCTAATCCCTATTAAGTAAGGGGAAATTATTTATTTATTATTACTTAGGACTCATGTAATGAAATTTTTTATTAATTATTTATGATCATTTTTATTTGTGTATATTTATTTTACATTTAATTATTCATTTGATATTATTATTATTAGATTTTATTATTGGTAGCAGTATTAATAAAAAAAAAAAAAAAATAATAATAATATATAACCCTAATCCCAAACCTAACCTAACCTTAACTCTAACCCCTATTAAGTAAGGGGAAATTATTTATTTATTATTACTTAGGACTCATTTAAAGAAAGTTTTTATTATTTTATTTATGATCATTTTTATTTATTTGTGTATTTCCTAAACCTAACCTCTAACCCCTAAAAAAGAAAAATAATAATAATAAGAAGAAGAAATTATTTAGAAATAATAAATAATATATAACCCTAACCCCAACTACTAATCCCAAACCTAACCTTAACTCTAACCCCTAAAAAAAAGAAAAAAATTGGAAGGAAAGAAGAAGAAAGAAGAAGAAGAAGAAGACGAAGAAATTATTAAAAAAGAAATAATAATAAATAATATATAACCCTAACCCCAACTCCTAATCCCAAACCTAACCTTAAATCTAACCATCAAAAAATAAATAAATAAAATTAATTAAATAATTATTAATAATAATAATAATAATAATAATAAATACATAAAATCTAATGGGAAAGTTAAAAAAGGTGTAAAGCCTAGCAATAAATGATGCAAAAGATGATTGTTTTTTCTATTAGCTAATAAAAAAACAGCAAAGTTCAAAAATGATGTACAAGAATGCGCAAGTCTCGCATCAAAATGCGCCAAAATTGTGCATAAAAACACGTGAAAAAGCGCTTAAAGACGCTAAGCTCAGGTGTGAATGCAGCCTTAGGTCTTGTTCACACACTGTATAGCGGTTACAAGCGTTCTCGCTATGCGATTTTCAAAGCGTGATTCCTCACACGAATCTGGGTGTTGCATACTGTATTAGTGTCACTGATCTCCGAAAAGTGTCAGTTAGTGTCCGATTTCTCCGCCGCAATATCGCCGCCCAGCTATAAGTTACTGAACGCTACCATTACTAGTAAAAAAATAAATAAAAATTCCAGTATTTATATCCCATAATTTGCAGGCGATATAAATTTTTCATTAACCAATCAATATACGCTTATTGGGATTTTTTTAGAGCCAGCGAATGGGCGGCCGTATGCGCGTTGTCGCCCAAAAATTAGCTCATGCTCCTTTCTGGGCGACAAGCTTCACGTAATTTTTAATGGACAGCGTTTGAAGTGCAATCCCGTGGCAGAATCGCATCTCGTTTTGGGGTGCCATTAAAGGATATTTAGCATTTTGCAGCAATTGCCGCGCCATTCTGTGCGCAATTTCCGAATCTCGATGTGTGAATGGGGACAAATCTCACCCCTTGGATGTATTATTGCAGATGAGGACCTCGATGTCCGCCCGTGTTTGCTTTGTTACGGTTTCAGGCGCATTGGCCGAACATTCGCTGCTCTGCTCCCTCTTATTGTAACTCTATAACCTTTTACTGTATCACTTAATAGATCTTCCTGGAGGTGACACCGCGGCAGCATCCTCCATCCTTATCATCACACCACAGACCGCCGCGCCCCCCCCCCCCTCCATTATCTGATCTCCTAAATGGCTATTTTTACTCTGAAAGACGCGGTCAACAAACATTGCGCCTGAACCCCAGGGCTGCCTGATGGTGGACGCACGCCGAGGTGAAACCTTGTCACAAAGTATTTCCTGTTTTTACTTTTCCTGAATCCCAGAAACGCAGCAAAACCAACTGGCAGCCGTCCAACGCTGCAATCGGAGGGTTGAAGGGGTGGGGGAGCAGGGGGGGGGGCACGAGACCCTTTACCTTCTCTTTGCATAAACTTTTTATCAACATTTTCCAAAAAAAAAAGGATATACAAGACACCCACAATGCACTTTGCTAACTTTGCACGTGAACCTCATTACTGAGTACAATATGAGAGTCAGCAATACGCTTCACATTCGCTGTCCTCACCGCGCATTTATTTATTTAAAGCTGAAGTGCCATCTGCTTATATTTTGCCTTCCTTGGCCGTTCTTCCCCACCTCATCAACACGCTAATTACATTTTTAAAAATAAAATATTTAAGCATTAGTTATTATTAATATTATTATTATTACTAATAATAATAGATATTATTATTATTATTAATATTAATATTTAGGTATTATTAATTATATTATTATGTATATTGATATTATATTATAATTATTAATTCAAGTATTGATATTCATTTAATAATAATAATCATTCTTATTATTATTATTAATATTAATATTTAGGTATTATTAATTATATTATTATTTATATTGATATTATATTATAATTATTAATTCAAGTATTGATATTCATTTAATAATAATAGATATTATTATTATTATTAATATTAATATTTAGGTATTATTAATTATATTATTATGTATATTGATATTATATTATAATTATTAATTCAAGTATTGATATTCATTTAATAATAATAAAAATAATTCTTATTATTATTATTATTATTAATATTAATATTTAGGTATTATTAATTATATTATTATGTATATTGATATTATAATTATTAATTCAAGTATTGATATTCATTTAATAATAATAATAATAATAATAACAATAATAATAATTATTATTATTAATATTAATATTTAGGTATTATTAATTATATTATTATGTATATTGGTATTATATTATAATTATTAATTCAAGTATTGATATTCATTTAATAATAATAATAATAATAATTATTATTATTATTATTGGGATTTTTTTCATTTAAGAAATGTTTAGTCTTTTATTTAATGAAAAACAAAAATGTGGTTATTAAATACTACCAAATAAAAGTGCTGTCTGTCTAGAAAAAAAAAATAAATCCAGAATATACACCATAGTTTGTAGACACTATAACGTTCACGCAAACCAGTCACTATATACATATTGGGATTTTTTTAATTTAAGAAATGTTTAGTGTTTTATATAATGAAAAACAAAAAAGGAGTTAGTAAAAACTACCAAAAGAAAGTTCTGTCTGTCTAGAAAAAAAAAAAAAATCCAGAATATACACCATAGTTTGTAGACACTATAACTTTTACGCAGACCAGTCCATATACACATATTGGGATTTTTTTATTTTTTTTATTTAAGAAATGTTTAGTCTTTTATATAATGAAAAACAAAAAAGGGGTTAGTAAAATCTAGAAGAAGAAAAAAAATCCAGAATATACACCATAGTTTGTAGACACTATAACTTTTACGCAGACCAGTCCATATACACATATTGGGATTTTTTTTATTTTTTATTTTTAAGAAATATTTAGTCTTTTTATATAATGAAAAAAAAAAAAAAAAGTGGTTATTAAATACTACCAAATAAAAGTGCTGTCTGTCTAGAAAAAAAAAATCCAGAATATACACTATAGTTTGTAGACACTATAACGTTCACACCAGCCAGTCACTATACACTTATTGGGATTTTTTTTTTTTTATTTAATAAATATTTAGTCATTTTATATAATGAAAAAAAGTGGTTATTAAATACTACCAAATAAAAGTGCTGTCTATCTAGAAAAAAAAAAAATCCAGAATATACACCATAGTTTGTAGACACTATAACTTTCACGCAAGCCAGTCACTATACACTTATTGGGATTTTTTTATTTAAGAAATGTTTAGAAATGTTTAGTTATTATTATTATTATTATTATTTATATTATTATTTATATTGATATTATATTATAATTATTAATTCAAGTTTTATTGATGTTAATGTATTATTAATAATAATTATTATTATTATTATTATTATTATTGGGATTTTTTTCATTTAAGAAATGTTTAGTCTTTTATTTACCGAAAAAAAAATGGTTATAAAATACTACCAAATAAAAGTGCTGTCTGTCTAGAAAAAAAAAAAAATCCAGAATATACACCATAGTTTGTAGACACTATAACTTTTATGCAGACCAGTCAATATACACATATTGGGATTTTTTTAAAATAAATATTTAGTCTTTTTATATAATGAAAAAAAAAAGTGGTTATTAAATACTACAAAATAAAAGTGCTGTCTTTCTAAAAAAAAAAAAAATCCAGAATATACACCATAGTTTCTAGACACTATAACTTTCATGCAAACCAGTCACTATACACTTATTGGGATTTTTTTATTTAAGAAATGTTTAGTCTTTTATTTACCGAAAAAAAAAAGTGTTTATAAAATACTACCAAATAAAAGTGCTATCTGTCTAGAAAAAAAAAAAATCCAGAATATACACCATAGTTTGTAGACACTATAACGTTCACACCAGCCAGTCACTATAATTATTGGGATTTTTTTTTAAATGTAATAAATATTTAGTCTTTTTATATAATGAAAAAAAGTGACACTATAACTTTCACACAAGCCAGTCACTATACACTTATTGGGATTTTTTTTATTTAAGAAATGTTTAGTCTTTTATTTACCAAAAAAAAAAAGTGGTTATAAAATACTACCAAATAAAAGTGCTGTCTGTGTAGAAAAAAAAAAAAAAAATCCAGAATATACACCATAGTTTGTAGACACTATAACATTCATGCCAGCCAGTCACTACACACTTATTGGGATTTTTTTATTTATTTAATAAATATTTAGTCTTTTTATATAATGAAAAAAAAGTGGTTACTACCAAATAAAAGTGTTGTCTGTCTAGAAAAAAAAAAAATCCAGAATATACACCATAGTTTGTAGACACTATAACATTCACGCACACCAGTCACTATACAATTATTGGGATTTTTTCATTTATTTAAGAAATATTTAGTCGTTTATGTAATGAAAAAAAAAAAGTGGTTATTAAATACTACCAAATAAAAGTGCTGTCTGTCTAGAAAAAAAAAAAGAAAATCCAGAATATACACCATAGTTTGTAGACACTATAACATTCATGCAAACCAGTCACTATACATTTATTGGGATTTTTTAATTTATCTAAGAAATATTTAGTCTTTTATATAATGAAAAAAAAGTGGTTATTAAATACTACCAAATAAAAGTGCTGTCTGTCTAGAAAAAATAAAAAATCCAGAATATACACCATAGTTTGTAGACACTATATCTTTCACGCAGGCCAGTCACTATACATTTATTGGGATTTTTCATTTATTTAAGAAATATTTAGTCATTTATATAATGAAAAAAAGAAAAGTGGTTATTAAATACTACCAAATAAAAGTGCTGTCTGTCTAGAAAAAATAAAAAATCCAGAATATACACCATAGTTTGTAGACACTATATCTTTCACGCAGGCCAGTCACTATACATTTATTGGGATTTTTCATTTATTTAAGAAATATTTAGTCATTTATATAATGAAAAAAAGAAAAGTGGTTATTAAATACTACCAAATAAAAGTGCTGTCTGTCTAGAAAAAAAAAAAAAAAATCCAGAATATACACCATAGTTTGTAGACACTATAACTTTTACGCAGACCAGTCAATATACACATATTGGGATTTTTTTTTTTTATTTAATAACTATTTATTTAGGAAATGTTTAGTTATTATTATTATTATTACTAATAATAACAAGATATTATTATTATTGTTTATATTATTATTTAGGTATTATTAATTATATTATTATTTATATTGATATTATATTATAATTATTAATTCAAGTTTTATTTATGTTAATTTACTATTAATAATAATAATAATAATAATAATAATAATTATTATTATTATTATTATTGGGATTTTTTTCATTTAAGAAATGTTTAGTCTTTTATTTACCGAAAAAAAAGTGGTTATAAAATACTACCAAATAAAAGTGTTGTCTGTCTAGAAAAAAAAAAAAAAAAAATCCAGAATATACACCATAGTTTGTAGACACTATAACTTTTATGCAGACCAGTCAATATACACATATTGGGATTTTTTTTAAATAAATATTTAGTCTTTTTATATAATGAAAAAAAAAAGTGGTTATTAAATACTACAAAATAAAAGTGCTGTCTGTCTAAAAAAAAAAAAAATCCAGAATATACACCATAGTTTCTAGACACTATAACATTCACGCAAACCAGTCAATATACACTTATTGGGATTTTTTCATTTATTTAATAAATATTTAGTCTTTTATATAATGGAAAGAAAAGTGGTTATTAAATACTACCAAATAAAAGTTCTGTCTGTCTAGAAAAAATAAATAAAAAATCCAGAATATACACCATAGTTTGTAGACACTATAACGTTCACACAAAGATTGATTTCAAGTAAAAAATAAAATAATCAAGATAAAAGGTTTCTGGAGAAAATGCATCAAAATTATAAAAAAAAAAAAAAAAAAAAACAATTTACTAAATAATTTTCAAAATAAAAAAATGTGACTTTTAGAAGAATGGATGAAGTCCTCGCGTATCCTCCGTGCGCGGCGGTACAGTTCTTTTTTTTTTTTTACATATATTCTCATTTTCTCGCTATTTATAGATAAGAGAATTCCCGTCCTCCTTCTACTGTACATGAAACGCGTCTGCCGAGTGATTTGGGATCTGTGAAGTTTTAGCCCATGAAGAGATGGGTGGGGGGTGGGCGGAATTGATAACTCCCGGCATTGTTAGCGCTCTTCCTGCCTAACCCTGTATCCTGTATTCACTATACAAACATCCCTTCCCCCCGCCAGGCACCTCCGAAAATTCTGTCCTCTGGCTGCATAGAGCGACCTTCCGCGGCTCCTTTACACCGATCTGTTTTTGATGCGTTTTGGGGCTTAAAAAAAAAAAAAAAACGGAAGAAAATTGCATGAAAATTGTATCCCATTAAGGCCGCTGTCACATTTATGCGACCTAAAAGCTGTGCAATTTTACCGCAATTTTTTTTCGCTGCGATTTTGCTTTGATTTTGACTGGACTTGAAGCAATGCCTATGTCTATGGACTTCAAAGAAACGTGTTAAAATCGGCCCAAAGTAGTGCAGGGATTACTTTGAAGTCGTTGCGACTTGAAGTCGCACAGATATGAGCGGCACTCATTGGAAATCATGGGGTACGGCTTGTCATGCGACTTTGCAGTCTCAAGTTCAGGACGAGTCAAAACCAGGTGCTCATTCCCACTTCTGGGTAAGATCGCCACAATTGTGTGCGGGTTTGCGGCGATCTACGCAATTTTGAGCGCCCCCCCACACAGGTCCCAGAAGACAACGAGACCATTCAGAAAGCGCAGCGCGACTCGCACACCCGCAGTAGGAAGCTTCCTTTTTCCCTTAGTGAAGATGGCGGCACCCGGAGCCTGATAGACGGATCAGCTTGGGGGGGGGGTTGGTGACATCGGGGGATCCCTGGACAGGGGAGTGTCCTTATAGTAAAAGTCAGCAGCTGCAGGATTTGTACAGGATTTGTAGCTGCTGACTTTTTATTTTTTCTTCCCAGACTTGAACTCCGCTTCAATCACCGCGGGGGGGGGGGGGGCTGATCTGTGTCTGGGGGGGAGGGACTGATCTCTGTCTGGGGGACTGATCTCTCTCTGGGGGGGTGATCTCTGTCTGGGGAGGAGTGATCTCTGTCTGGGGGGGGACTGATCTCTCTCTGGGGGACTGATCTCTCTCTGGGGGGGTGATCTCTGTCTGGGGAGGAGTGATCTCTCCCTGGGGGGGACTGATCTCTCTCTGGGGGACTGATCTCTGTCTGGGAGGGGTGATCTCTATCTGGGGGGCTGATCTCTGTCTGGGGGGCTGATCTCTCTCTGGGGGGGGGACTGATCTCTGTCGGGGGGGGACTGATCTCTGTCTGGGGGGGGCTGATCTCTGTCTGGGGGGGAGGGACTGATCTCTGTCTGGGGGACTGATCTCTCTCTGGGGGGGTGATCTCTGTCTGGGGAGGAGTGATCTCTGTCTGGGGAGGAGTGATCTCTGTCTGGGGAGGAGTGATCTCTGTCTGGGGGAGGGGGGGTGATCTCTGTCTGGGGGGGGGGGTGATCTCTGTCTGGGGGGGGGACTGATCTCTGTCTAGGGGGTAATCTCTGTCCAAGAGTGACATTGTATGCAGTTGAGGGATCAGTAGGGAGTGACATTGTATGCAGTTGAGGGATCAGTAGGGAGTGTTCTGGTAGACCCTAAGCTTAATAATAGCATACAATGCCAAGCTGTGGTTTCCAAAGCAAGCAAAGACCTTTCTTGTATTAGGAGAGGCATGGACTCCAGAGAGAGAGATATAATTTTGCCCCTCTACAAATCATTAGTAGGACCTCATCTGGAATATGCAGTTCAGTTTTGGGCACCAGTTCTCAAAAAGGATATCAGGGAACTGGAGAAAGTGCAGAGAAGGACAACCAGACTGATAAGAGGCATGGAGGAGCTCAGCTATGAGAAAAGACTAGAGGAACTGAATTTATTCTCTCTTAAGAAGAGGAGATTAAGGTGGGATATGATCAACATGTATAAATACATAAGAGGGGATATGATCACCGTGTATAAATACATAAGGGGGGATATGATCTCCATGTATAAATACATAAGGGGGGATATGATCTCCATGTATAAATACATAAGGGGGGATATGATCTCCATGTATAAATACATAAGGGGGGATATGATCCCCATGTATAAAGACATAAGGGGGATATGATCACCATGTATAAATACATAAGGGGGATATGATTCCATGTATAAATACATAAGGGGGGGATATGATCACCATGTATAATACATAAGGGGGATATGATCTCCATGTATAAATACATAAGGGGGGGTAGGATCACCATGTATAAATACATAAGGGGGGATATGATCACCATGTATAAATACATAAGGGGGGATATGATCCCCATGTATAAATACATAAGGGGGGATATGATCACCATGTATAAATACATAAGGGGGATATGATCTCCATGTATAAATACATAAGGGGGGATATGATCACCATGTATAAATACATAAGGGGGGATATGATCTCCATGTATAAATACATAAGGGGGATATGATGACCATGTATAAATACATAAGGGGGATATGATCACCATGTATAATACATAAGGGGGATATGATCTCCATGTATAAATACATAAGGGGGGTAGGATCACCATGTATAAATACATAAGGGGGGATATGATCTCAATGTATAAATACGTAAGGGGGGATATGATCACCATGTATAAATACATAAGAGGGGATATGATCTCCATGTATAAATACATAAGGGGGGATATAATCACCATGTATAAATACATAAGGGGGGATATGATGACATGTATAAATACATAAGGGGGGGATATGATCCCCATGTATAAATACATAAGGGGGATATGATCTCCATGTATAAATACATAAGGGGGGATATGATCACCATGTATAAATACATAAGGGGGGATATGATCTCCATGTATAAATACATAAGGGGGATATGATGACCATGTATAAATACATAAGGGGGATATGATCACCATGTATAAATACATAAGGGGGGATATGATCTCCATGTATAAATACATAAGGGGGGATATGATCACCATGTATAAATACATAAGGGGGGATATGATCTCCATGTATAAATACATAAGGGGGATATGATGACCATGTATAAATACATAAGGGGGATATAATCGCCATGTATAAATACATAAGGGGGATATGATCTCCATGTATAAATACATAAGGGGGGATATGATCACCATCTATAAATACATAAAGGGGGTATGATCTCTATGTATAAATACATAGGGGGGATATTATCTATATATATATATATATATATAAATACATAAGGGGGGATATTATCACCATGAATAAATACATAAGGGGGGATATGATCACCATGTAGAAATACATAAGGGTGGATAGGATCTCCATGTAGAAATACATAAGGGGGGATATGATCACCATGTATAAATACATAAGGGGGGTATGATCTCTATGTATAAATACATAAGGGGGGATATTATCACCATGAATAAATACATAAGGGGGGATATGATCACCATGTATAAATACATAAGGGGGGATAGGATCACCATGTATAAAAACATAAGGGGGGATATGATCCCCATGTATAAATACATAAGGGGGGATATGATATACATAAGGGGGATATGATCTTCATGTATAAATGCATAAGGGGGGTATGATCTCAATGTATAAATACATAAGGGGGGATATAATCACCATGTATAAATACATAAGGGGGGATATGATCACCATGTATAAATACATAAGGGGGGATATGATCTCAATGTATAAATACGTAAGGGGGGATATGATCACCATGTATAAATACATAAGGGGGGATATGATCTCTATGTATAAAGGCATAGGGGGGATATTATCTATATATATATATATATATAAATACATAAGGGGGGATATGATCACCATGAATAAATACATAAGGGGGGATATGATCACCATGTATAAATACATAAGGGGGGATATGATCTCCATGTATAAATACATAAGGGGGGGATATGATCACCATGTAGAAATACATAAGGGGGATATGATCACCATGTAGAAATACATAAGGGGGGATATGATCACCATGTAGAAATACATAAGGGGGGGATATGATCACCATGTAGAAATACATAAGGGGGGATAGGATCTCCATGTAGAAATACATGAGGGGGGATATGATCACCATGTATAAATACATAAGGGGGGATATGATCCCCATGTATAAATACATAAGGGGGATATGATCACCATGTATAAATACATAAGGGGGGGGATATGATCACCATGTATAAATACATAAGGGGGGATATGATCTCCATGTATAAATACATAAGGGGGGATATGATCTCCATGTATAAATACATAAGGGGGGATAGTTCAGTAGATTGTTTTATAAAAGTCCTGGATTATTTCCTAGGTGTATATAATATAACTGGTTACTAATATTTATAGGTAAAGTTGATCCAGGGAATATCTGATTACCTCCCAGGGGGATCAGGAAGGATTTTTTTCCCCTGCTGTAGTAAATTGGATCGCACTTTGCTGGGGTTTTTCGCCTTCCTCTGGATCAACTGCCGGTATAGGATTGTGTATATGGGATTGTATGGTTGGGTTTTCTTTACTGTTTTTTTTTTTTTTTTTTTTTTTTAATTGGTTAAGCCAGATGGACTTGTGTCTTTTTTCAACCTGACTAACTATGTAACATTGTATGCAGTTCGGGGATCAGTAGGGAGTAACACTGTATGCAGTTCAGGGATCAGAAGGGAGTGACATTGTATGCAGTTCAGGGATCAGTAGGGAGTGACACTGTATGCAGTTCAGGGATCAGTAGGGAGTGACACTGTATGCAGTTCAGAGATCAGTAGGGAGTGGCATTATATGCAGTTCAGGGATCAGTAGGGAGTGACATTGTATGCAGTTCAGGGATAAGCAGGGAGTGACATTGTATGCAGTTCTGGGATCAGTAGGGAATGACACTGTATGCAGTTCAGGGATCAGTAGGGAGTGACACTGTATGCAGTTCAGGGATCAGTAGGGAGTGATATTATATGCAGTTCAGGGATCAGTAGGGAGTGACATTGTATGCAGTTCAGGGATCAGTAGGGAGTGACATTGTATGCAGTTCAGGGATCAGTAGGGATTGACACTGTATGCAGTTCAGGGATCAGTAGGGAATGACACTGTATGCAGTTCAGTGATCAGTAGGGAGTGACACTATGCAGTTCAGGGATCAGTAAGGAGTGACATTGTATGCAGTTCAGGGATAAGTAAGGAGTGACATTGTATGCAGTTCAGGGATCAGTAGGGAGGGACACTATGCAATTCGGGGATCAGTAGGGAGTGACACTATGCAATTCAGGGATCAGTAGGGATTGACACTGTATGCAGTTCAGGGATCAGTAGGGAGTGACACTGTATGCATTTTGATATTATATGCAGTTCAGGGATCAGTAGGGAGTGACATTGTATGCAGTTCAGGGATCAGTAGGGAATGACATTATATGCAGTTCAGGGATCAGTAGGGAGTGACACTGTATGCAGTTCAGGGATCAGTAGGGAGTGACATTGTATGCAGTTCAGGGATCAGTAGGGAGTGACACTGTATGCAGTTCAGGGATCAGTAGGGAGTGACACTGTATGCAGTTCAGGGATCAGTAGGGAGTGACACTGTATGCAGTTCAGGGATCAGTAGGGAGTGACATTGTATGCAGCTCAGGGATCAGTAGGGAGCAATATTCGGTCCCTATATATGTGTGGTAATTATGGGGTTGATTGTCTCTAAGTGGGAAGTTTCCCAGTGAATATCCGGCTGTTGTGGCACTACAATTACCAGCAAGCCTCGCCATCCGAAGAGTTTGTATGGTGCGCATAGTAAGGCATTCTGGGACTTGTAGTTCCTCAGAGCCTGCGGTCCACCTGTGAAGGGTTCCGGGGATGGAAGTCCCTCTATCTGACCATTGATGGGGGTCACACAGCACCCAATCCCTCTGTGACCCCCAAATACCCCCCCCCCCAATCCCCACTTCTCAGCTCCTACCTGTCAGGGTCCACCTCTGGCAGCTGTTGGGGGGCACTTTGCACCTCCTGCGTCTCCTCTTCTTTGCCCCCCGTCTCCTCCTCTCTGTTTGATTTGGGGGTCTCTTGGCCGGCCTGTATGTTCTCTATGTGTTGGTTCCAGGACGGGGGGGCTCGGTGGACAGGGGTCGGTCCCGGGACGGGGGTCAGGATGTTGTGGACGGGGGTCGGTCCAGGAACGGGGGTCAGGATGTTGTGGACGGGACTGTTGCTTTTCTTCAGTCCGTTCCTGTCCCGTGAGTGGCTCTTCAGCCTATTGTGGACGGGGGTCCCTCTGTGCTCATATCCTTCCTGTTGGAGACATCCTCCGGACCCCCCAGAACCCTGAGATTGGTGGCTGAACCACCTCCAGCGCAGCCGGAGAATCTGCTTCACATCAAAGTCCTTCTTCCCAGAGACAGACATGGTGCGGCGTACGGACGATACGCGCGTATCTCCTCCACTGAGCGCTGCGGACAGCCGATTCCTCCGGCGCCCGTCCTACGATACGCGCGTATCTCCTCCACTCAGCGCTGCGGACAGCCGATTCCTCCGGCGTCCGTCCTACGATACGCGCGTATCTCCTCCACTGAGCGCTGCGGACAGCCGATTCCTCCGGCGTCCGTCCTACGATACGCGCGTATCTCCTCCGCTCAGCGCTGCGGACAGCCGATTCCTCTGGCGCCCGTCCTACGATACGCGCGTATCTCCTCCACTGAGCGCTGCGGACAGCCGATTCCTCCGGCGCCCGTCCTACGATACGCGCGTATCTCCTCCACTCAGCGCTGCGGACAGCCGATTCCTCCGGCGCCCGTCCTACGATACGCGCGTATCTCCTCCGCTCAGCGCTGCGGACAGCCGGGCGCCCGGTCAGTTCAGCTCCTCTTCGCCTCTTACATGGGGGGAGCCGCGGATTGGAGGAGGTCGGGCGGTGTGCGGGGAAGAAGCAGAATTCCGCCCGCACCTCCGAGCCATGCTAAGCCGCTAACAGGGGAGGTGGGGGAGCATAGTGCGGGGGGCAGTAAATCAGCGCATTACACGCCAAACGCTGCAAGACCTCCAACCGCCGGAGTGCTGCCGCCGGGATCAGTGAGTGAGGAGCTGAGCTGTACTACCGACATCAGCCGCACTGATCTCCTCCTGAGAGCCCCCCCACTGCAATTCACCGTGCGAGCAAAGCACGTCAGACCCCAGCAGAAGGAGGGGGGCACCTGATTCCAGGTTGGGGGGGACAACTCATTCCAGGGGATGGGGGGGCTGGTTACAGGGGATGGGGGGCCACCTGACTCCAGGTGGGGGGGGGGCAACTCATTCCAGGGGATGGGGGGGCACCTGATTCCAGGGGGGGGGGAGGAACTCATTCCAGGGGATGGGGGGCAGCTGATACCAGGGGGAGGGGGGCACCTGATTCCAGGGGGGAGGGGCAACTCATTCCAGGGAATGGGGGGGCACCTGATTCCAGGTGGGGGCAACTCATTCCAGGGGATGGGGGGGACACCTGATTCCAGGGGATGGGGGGCACCTGATTCCAGGTTGGGGGGGACAACTCATTCCAGGGGATGGGGGGCTGGTTACAGGGGATGGGGGGCCACCTGATTCCAGGTGAGGGGGGGGACAACTCATTCCAGGGGATGGGGGGCACCTGATTCCAGGGGGGGAGGAACTCATTCCAGGGGATGGGGGGGACACCTGATTCCAGGGGGGAGGGGCAACTCATTCCAGGGAATGGGGGGGCACCTGATTCCAGGGGGGGACAACTCATTCCAGGGGATGGGGGAGACACCTGATTCCAGGGGGGGGGACAACTCATTCCAGGGGATGGGGGAGCACCTGATTCAAGGGGGGGGAAACTCATTCCAGGGGATGGGGGGGCACCTGATTACAGGGAATGGGGGGGAACACCTCATTCCAGGGGATGGGGGGGGCACCTGATTCCAGGGGATGGGGGGGCGACAACTCATTCCAGGGGATGGGGGGCACCTGTTTCTGGGGAATGGGGGGGGGCACCTCATTCCAGGGGATGGGGATGACGCTCTACTGTTGGGGGGGGGGGGTGTAGATTGTCATTCAGGAAAATGCATTTCTCAATTTTATTTCTTCACCTGGAATTTTTATATTTTGCTAGATATCCCCCCCCCCCCCCAGTACAATTACTTTAACAATTTCTCCTCCACTCTGGATTTTTTCTTTTAATTTTTATTCATGTAATTATAATTTAACCATTTCCCCTCTAGAACATTTTCGAGTATGGGGGGGGGGGGGCTTTTCATTTCTTCTTCATTTTTTATTGACATTAATTTATTTTACTTTATATTTTACTTTTTATTTTTTTTTAAATTTGTTTGTATGGTATTTTGTTTTAACCACTTCCCCTTTAGAACATTTTTGAGCATGGGGGGGGCTTTTATTTTTTTTTACAATTTTATTACATTTTAACCACTTTCCCCCCCCCCCCCCAAGAGCATTTTTGAGTGTGGGGGGGGGGGGGGCTTTTCATTTTTTTACAATTTTATTACATTTCAACCACTTCCTCTCTAGAGCATTTTTTAGCATTGGGGGGGGGGGGGGGGCTTTTCATTTCTTTTACAATTTTATTACATTTTATACCACTTCCCCTCTAGCGCATTGAGTATGGGGGGGGGGGGGGCTCTTATTTTTTTTACAATTTTATTATTATATTTTAACCACTTCTCTCTAGAACATTTTTGAGTGGGGGGGAGGGCTTTTCATTTTTGTTTTTAATTGATGTTAATATATTTTACCTGTTTCTCCTTTAGGGGTGCCCTCCCCTCTGGGTTTTTATTTTATTTTTATTTTTTTGTTTGTATGTATGGTATTTTGTTTTAACCACTTCCACTCTAGAGCATTTTTGAGGGGGGGGGGGGGGCATCTGTTTCCAGGGGATAGAGAGGTTCTACTTTCAGCCGGGGGTATCTGAGATTGTCATTCAGGAAAATGCATTTCCCAATTTTATATTTTGCTAAATGCCACCCCCTCCTCCCCCCCCCCCCCAGTACAATAACTTTAAACCATTTCCCCTCCACTCTTTTTTTTTCTTTCTTTCTTCTTTTATTTATGTATTTATATTTTAACCACTTCCCCTCTACAGCATTTTAGAGTAAGGGGCGATGGGGGGTGCTTTTTTTATTTTATTTCTGTTACTATATTTTAACCATTTCCCCTCTTGGGCTTTTCATTTTTTTTTCAAGTTTTTATTTATGTTGATATATTTTAAGCATTTCCCTTCTAATGGTGCCCTCCCCTCCTTTTTTTTAAATATTTTTTATGTTTTTATGTATAGTATTTTGTTTTTGTTTTATGTATGTTTTTTTGTTTTTTAATTTTCATTTCTGTTTCTATATTTTAACCATTTCCCCTCTTGAGCATTTTTGAGTGTGGGGTAATGGGGGCTTTTCATTTTTTTTTTTTCTATTTTTTGTTTATGTTGATATATTTTAACCTTGTCCCCTCCAATGGTGCCCTCCCCTCTTTTTTTTTTTTTCTTTTGTTTTTTAATTTTAATCTATGTTATTATATTTTAACCATTTCCCATCTAGAGCATGTTTGAGGGGGGGAGCTTTTCTTTTTTATTATTATTTATATTATATTTTAACACATTTCCCCTCTAGTGGTGCCCTCCACTTTGTTTTTTTTTTTTTTTTTTTTTTTTTTTCATTTTTATTTATGTTACTGTATTTTAACCACTTTTTGAGCATTTTTGAGTAAGGGGCAATGGGAGAGGCTTCTCATATATGTTTTTTTTTTATTTATGTTAAAATATTTTAACCATTTCACCTCTAGGGGGTGCCCTCCCCTCTGGGTTTTGTTTTTTTTTTTGTTTTTGTTTTTCATCAGCATGTATTTATTTTGTTTTAACCACTTCCCCTTTTCATTTTTATTTATGTTTCTATCTTTTAACCACTTCCCATCTAGAGCATTTTTGAGTGAGGGGCAATAGGGGGGCATTTGATTTTTTTTTTTTTTTTGTATTTATGTTATTGTATTTTAAACATTTCCTTCTAGTGGTGCCCTCCACTCTGGTTTTTTTTTTTTTATTTAAATATATTTTAACCACTTCCCCTGTAGAGCATTTTAAAGTAGGGGGGGGGGCTTTTCATTTTTTTTACATTTTTATTTAAGTTAATATATTTTACCCACTTCCCCTCTACAGAATTTTTGAGTGAGAGGTGATGGGGGCTTTTCGTTTTTTTTTTAATTTTTATTCATGTTAATACATTTTACCCATTCCCCTCCCCTCTGTTTTTTTTTTTTTTTTTTTTATGTTATTATATTTTAACCATTTCCCATCAAGAGCATTTTTAAGTGAGGGGCAATAGGGGGGCTTTTCATTTTCATTTTTTTTACATTTTTATTTATGTTATTATATTTGAACCATTTCCCCTCTAGTTGTGCCCTCCCATCTGGGGTTTTTTTATTTCATTTTTATTTATGTTAATATTTTTTAACCATTTACCCTCTTGAGCATTTTTAAATGGGGGGGGGGTAATTATTTTTTACATTTTTATTTATTTAATATAATTTAACCATTTCCCCGCCAAGGGTGACCTCCCCTCTGTTTTTTTTTTTTTTTCTTATGTATGGTTTTGTGTTTTGCCACTTCCCCTGAGCATTTTTGAGTGAGGGGCGATGGGGGCTTTTCATTTTTTTTATTTTTTTTATTTATGTTAATATACTTTAACCATTTCCCCTCTAGTGATGTCCTCAACCTTTTTTTTTTTTTTTTTTTTTTTTTTTTTTTTTTCAATTTTTAGTTATTATATTTTATCCACTTCCCCTCTAGAGCATTTTTGAGTAAAGGGTGATGGAGGGGGGCTTTTCATTTTTTTATTTTTTTTTATTTTTTTATTTATGTTATTATATTTTAACCACTTCCCCTCTATGACATTTTTGAGTGAGGGATGATGGGAGTGCTTTTGATTTTTTTTAAAAAATGTTTATTTATGTTATTATATTTTAACCACTGCTCCGCTGGAGCAACAATTACATTTTTTTTTACACATGTTGAAATCAGCATAGACTTAAAATCCTTAAAAGTTTATATAGTTTCTTAACGTAGACGCCTATCAAGAGCAGCAGTATCACCGGGGGGGGGGGGGGGGGGGGGGGTTGGCTTGTGGATTCATCTTTATTATCTTAAAGGAAAATGCTATTCCCAATTTTATTCCCAACCTTGCCCACATTGGAATTCTTATATTTTGCTACATTACCCCCCCCCCCCCCCAGTGGAACTACTTCACCAGTTCCCCTCTAGAACAATATATTTAATTTGTGTCAAAATCTGAATTTTTGGCTAGAAAATGATTATATAAAATGATTATAATTAAAATAATTGGATATTTTCTAAAAGCAGATTCCCCCTGAAATAAAAAGATGATGGCTGCTTTTTCTTTTTTTTTTTGCACCATATTGGCGCAACTGTTTATCAACACTAAAAAATAAATATATATATATAAAAAAAAAAAAACAATATACTTAATTTCAGTGAACAGAAACACAGTATAAACCCCAATTTTAAAATGGAATAAAATATAAGGTTGCGTCGAGAAAATGCTAAATAAATAAATAAAATAAATCTAAATTATATATAATAATTATGAATAATATTATATAAATAATAAATTATAATCTATAATAAATTATATTATAATATAATAATATAATAATAATAAATATATAATAATTATGAGATGGCGTTGAGTAAACAGATAAACAATTGAGTTCCCCAAATTTATTTTTAATGGATCTAGTAAATATAAACCAAATTTGTCAAGTCTCAGTATTGTCTGAAGGTACCTAAAATTATCAATAGGCCAGGCTTTAAATGCCTTTACAGCTCATCAGTTTGTTTGGATTGCAGAAAAAAAATAAAAAAAATATATATATATATATATATAATGGATTGCAGAATTGCATTCATTTGTCTATTTAAATCTACCTTAAGTTCATCTTTAAAAGAAGATAAGAGATGAGATGAGATGCTTTGAGTTGCTGACCAGCATCACATGCATGCAGAAGTTCTGATTTCACTTGCTGCATGCTTTTTATAAGGCTGCCAGAAGTTTAACAAAGATCAACCGGTCTCTACCAAAACCACCACACCCTTTAAACAGGACCACATTTCCACCATGCACACATGTCACCATAGTGCAGGCAGGACATGACTGTTGGATGATCTGGGTGGATTGCACCCTTAGGAACAGCTGTCCTCTCTTCTATCTCCTCCGATCTCTGATTGGTTTTTAGAATCATTCATTATGTCCTTTATTGGAGATTTTGTCAGGCTGTATTGTGGAGAGTTTTGGATGGACAAGGTGCTGAAGACTTGTTGTAGGTCTCACAGTTTGGTCTGGTTCTGGTTGGTCACCAGGGATTTATGGTGGTATGAGTTGGTGCTGCTGTTTTGTAGGCGGTCCAAGTATGATAGCGCCATCTGCTGTACTGAGAGCAGAAAAGGGGAATCTGCCCAGTTCAGACTGGCAAGCATTGTTGAGGGGGCTCCGATGGACCTGAAAGAGGTGCTTTCAATAATAATGTTGTCCGGATGGAATACCACTTTTGGGTTGGTGGCAGGACCTCATACTGCATACATACTTCACTGCCATAGAGGAGGATTGGGGCAATGACACTGGCAAAGATTTTATGCCAGATTCTTACCGGTGGGTTTATGTGGTCCAACTGACCCCTGATGGCATAGACGGTTCTACCAACCTTGTGCTTTAGGACCTCTATGGCCAACTTCCAACTTCCTCCCTCTCATCTCTCTCTCTCTCTCTTTTTCCTCTCTCTCACCTTTCTCTATCGGGACCTTTCTTTTTTTTTCTCTCCACCCCTCCCTTTACTTCTTCTCTCTCTCGCTTTCTCCCTTCCTTTCTCTTCCTCACTCTTGTTTTCCCCTCTCT